>NC_084751.1:5295303-5297803 GCF_033978785.1 Entelurus aequoreus
GTTTATGTTATGTTTATGTCATGTTTATGTTTATGTCATGTTTATATCATGTTTATGTTATGTTTATGTCATGTTTATGTTTTTGTCATGTTTATGTCATGTTTATATCATGTTTATGTTTATGTTATGTTTATGTCATGTTTATGTTTATGTGATGTTTATGTCATGTTTATGTTATGTTTATGTCATGTTTATGTTTATGTCATGTTTATATCATGTTTATGTTTATGTCATGTTTATGTTTATGTCATGTTTATATCATGTGTATGTCATGTTTATGTTTATGTCATGTTTATATCATGTTTATGTTATGTTTATATCATGTTTATATCATGTTTATGTTTATGTCATGTTTATATCATGTTTATATCATGTTTATGTCATGTTTATATCATGTTTATGTTATGTTTATATCATGTTTATGTTTATGTCATGTTTATGTCATGTTTATGTTATGTTTATATTATGTTTATATGTTTATTTTATGTTTATATTATGTTTATGTCATGTTTATATCATGTTTATATTATGTTTATGTCATGTTTATGTTTATGTCATGTTTATTTTATGTTTATATCATGTTTATGTTATGTTTATATTATGTTTATATTATGTTTATGTCATGTTTATATCATGTTTATGTTATGTTTATATTATGTTTATAATATGTTTATTTTATGTTTATATTATGTTTATGTCATGTTTATATCATGTTTATGTTATGTTTATATTATGTTTATAATATGTTTATTTTATGTTTATATTATGTTTATGTCATGTTTATATCATGTTTATGTTATGTTTATATTATGTTTATGTCATGTTTATGTTTATGTCATGTTTATGTCATGTTTATGTTTTGGTCATGTTTATGTTATGTTTATGTTTTGGTTATGTTTATGTTTATTGTTTTGTTTATGTCATGTTTATGTCTTGTTTATGTTATGTTTATGTCATGTTTGTTATTTTTATGTATTGTCCAGTAAATATAAAGTACTCCCCCATTTGTCACTCCTTGCACCCCCCCCCCCCCCCCCCCCCCCCAATTCTCCCCTTTCTCTCATCAGCACCTAGCGGGTGTCATGGTGGACACGCTGTGTGTGTGTGTGTGTGTGTGTGTGTGTGTGTGTGTGTGTGTGTGTGTGTGTGTGTGTGTGTGTGTGTGTGTGTGTGTGTGTGTGTGTGTGTGTGCGTGCGCTGAATTGTGAAAGCTTTGTTGGCAGGAGCAGCCAGCGTCCATCAAGTAAAGACAACAATGATGAAAGTCTTCTAGAAGCCAACCACTGCTTCATTCTTCAATATGCAAATGAGCTCCGGTCACATGATCAAAGGCTGACATGCTTCGCTTTGGGCCCAGATTGCAAGTACACCTTCAGCAGTGTCATGG
Organism: Entelurus aequoreus; assembly: GCF_033978785.1. Taxonomy (NCBI): domain Eukaryota; kingdom Metazoa; phylum Chordata; class Actinopteri; order Syngnathiformes; family Syngnathidae; genus Entelurus; species Entelurus aequoreus. The sequence goes on from NC_084751.1 coordinate 5,296,691, forward strand.
CAGGAAGTAGACCAATCACACGCCATGCAAACAGGAAGTAGACCAATCACACGCCATGCAAACAGGAAGTAGACCAATCACACGCCATGCAAACAGGAAGTAGACCAATCACACGCCATGCAAACAGGAAGTAGACCAATCACACGCCATGCAAACAGGAAGTAGACCAATCACACGCCATGCAAACAGGAAGTAGACCAATCACACGCCATGCAAACAGGAAGTAGACCAATCACACGCCATGCAAACAGGAAGTAGAATTCACCATTCACCTTCAGCAATGTCATGGCAGGAAGTAGACCAATCACACGCCATGCAAACAGGAAGTAGACCAATCACACGCCATGCAAACAGGAAGTAGACCAATCACACGCCATGCAAACAGGAAGTAGACCAATCACACGCCATGCAAACAGGAAGTAGACCAATCACACGCCATGCAAACAGGAAGTAGACCAATCACACGCCATGCAAACAGGAAGTAGAATTCACCATTTTGTTACATTGCAGAATTATTTGTACTGTTGCAATGTAAAAACTTGACCAGAGAGGAAAGTACACACTAATACTACATAGTACTAATTATACTACATAGTACTACACACACTAATACTACATAGTACTAATTATACTACATAGTACTACACACACTAATACTACATAGTACTAATTATACTACATAGTACTACACACACTAATACTACATAGTACTAATTATACTACATAGTACTACACACACTAATACTACATAGTACTAATTATACTACATAGTACTACACACACTAATACTACATAGTACTAATTATACTACATAGTACTACACACACTAATACTACATAGTACTAATTATACTACATAGCACTACACACACTAATACTATATAGTACTAATTATACTACATAGTACTACACACACTAATAATACATAGTACTACACACACTAATACTAGATAGGACTACACACACTAATAATACATAGTACTACACACACTAATAATATATAGTACTACACACACTAATACTAGATAGGACTACACACACTAATAATACATAGTACTACACACACTAATAATATATAGTACTACACACACTAATACTAGTTGGACTACACACA
>NC_084751.1:5307803-5331574 GCF_033978785.1 Entelurus aequoreus
CAGCGTTTGCATCTTGGACCAGGACCAAAGGCGAGCGGGGTCGTGTGAGGCCTGGTTCTCCACGCCGAACGCCGCGTGGGCACAGGAGGGGGCGGAGCCAGGCGGACATGTTTGCGCGCCCGGGTTCCGAGCCAACGAGCCGGCACCCGAGTGAGCAGGACCGATAAAGAAGCAGATCTTCAGAGGAGGTTCTGCCTGACGGAGTCCTGCTGGGATCGCCACTTTCCCGCATCAAAGCTCCCGCCTGCTCCGTCTCGGATGGTTTACTCCCGCCTGCTCTGTCTCGGATGGTTTACTCCCGCCTGCTCTGTCTCGGATGGTTTACTCCCGCCTGCTCTGTCTCGGATGGTTTGCTCCCGCCTGACGCCGGCGCAACTAATCGCTTCCAGGAACTGATAAGAAGCGAGCTCGCCGCTGACGAGGTGTTGGAGTTCTTCAGGAGCTCCCGGGAACATCCTGCGCTGGCGTTCACGGAGCGTGTCCCGGGTCTGGTCTTCTCCCGCTCTCTCAAAAACAAGCAAGTCCACGTGGACAAGTTCCACCCGTCCCTCCTGGTCGGGCCTCACGTCTCCCGACAACATCCACACACTGAAGCTCAGAGCCTCACTCAGAAGGCCGTGAACATTCTGACATCATCAGCTGGATCAAAACAGGCTAATGCTATGTGCTAACGTAGCATTAGCCTGCTGTCAATTTGGGAAAAAAAACACGCAAAGACACTGACAAGGTGTGTTATTGTTTGTGCTTTGTCGCCATCTTTTGGAGGAGCTCGCTCCCTGCAGGGGCCCTTCTGTTTAGACTGGTCCTCTCGCCATCCATAGCGTTTCTACTCGTACAACAGCGTTCTTTTTGTGTTGTTTCACTTTCACAAATTCCTCAGTAAAGTCACCAAAACGTCACCGTGGAGTTATTGAGTCGGTTTAGCTGATCGGAGAGCTAGCTTGCGCAGCTAGTGGGTCCATGACCATGACTTCTGTTTTGCTTGATCGGCCGTTTTACTGCCTTGTTACAGACACTGTTTGGAAACAATTAAATTTAAAAAAAATTGTAAATAACAACGTAAATATCTGTGACTTATAGTCCAGCGCAGCTAATATATGGAACATATATGTTCTACTAAAAGTGGGTGTGGCTTATATACAGGTGTGCTCTATAGCAGTGGTCCCCAACCTTTTTGTAGCTGCGGACCGGTCAACGCTTGAAAATGTGTCCCACGGACCGGGGGGGGGGGGGGGTGTATTTAAAAAAAAAAAAATTAAAAATTTTTTTTTGTTTTTTTTTTACATAAATAAATACAATCATGTGTGTTTACGGACTGTATCCCTGCAGACTTTATTGATCTATATTGATATATAATGTATATATTGTGATTTTTATGTTGATTTCATAATTTATTTATTTATTTATATTTTTTTTTTTTTTTTTTTTTTTTTTAATTTCTTGTGCGGCCCGGTACCAATCGGTCCGCGGACCTGCTCTATAGTCCAGAAAATAGGGTACATGTCAATGAGACAGTTGATGTACAATGCAATATTCTTGGATGGGTGTATAGTCCTTATGAATAGGGACACACATAATAATAATAATAATAATAATAATAACACGGAGCATAGCCACCCCCGTGACCCTGAGAGGGACAAGCAGTAGGAATTGGATGAATGGATGTTAATTTGAAATATCTGACAGCAAAATTGCCACAATCAAATCATGCATTATTTACTATACATTACCTTTTGCACTCTATTCATTTATGTTATTATGTGTTGTCAACTTTGTATTATTATTTATTTTTTATGTCACTGCCTGAAATAAATAAATAAATAAATGAAAACCTCGTGGACAACGAGAGTAAAGCAGGTTAACGACCACCAATTGAACATTCACCAGCATGCAGCACGGCATTTACTTATACGACCCAATCCAAACAACCTCTCCCACTCGCGGCGCCACAAACTGCAAGCGCCACAAGAAGTCAACACACACGGTCACACGCAACACAACCTCATCATTACATTTTGTGGATATCATTCCAAAATAAATGTCCAAACACCACACATGTTTGAAGACTACACTTGTTTAATCAACTACAATGCATGATGGGAAACATGCTAAACTCTCCCCACACTAGTCCAACTTTCACATACTCTTAATATTAGAGATGGCCGATAAATGCGTTAAAATGTAATATCGGAAATTATCGGTATCGTTTTTTTATTATCAGTATCGTTCTTTTTTTTATTTTTTATTTTTTTTTTTTTTATTAAATCCACATAAAAAACACAAGATACACTTACAACTAGTGCATATATAAAAAACCTCCCTCCCCCATTTACACTCATTCATTCTTTCTGTTATTAATATTCTGCTTCCTACATTATATATCAATATATATCAATACAGTCTGCAAGGGATACAGTCCGTAAGCACACATGATTGTGCGTGCTGCTGCTCCACTAATAGTACTAACCTTTAACACTTCATTTTACTCATTTTCATTCATTACTAGTTTCTATGTAACTGTTTTTATATTGTTGTACTTTCTTTTTTATTCAAGAAAATGTTTTTAATTTATTTATCTTATTTGATTTGATTCATTTTTTTTAAAAAGTACCTTATCTTCACCATACCTGGTTGTCCAAATTAGGCATAATAATGTGTTAATTCCACGACTGTATATATCGGTATCGTTTGATATTGGTATCGGTAATTTAAGAGTTGGACAATATCGGCATATCGGATATCGGCAAAAAGCCATTATCGGACATCCCTACTTAATATCCTATTGTATGAATAATTAATCATATATCCATTATATTATTGTAATATGTATATGATATCTACACATATACATACAGTATGTATAAGCTATATACATATATATATATATATATATATATATATATATATATATATATATATATATATATATATATATATATATATATATATATATATATATATATATATATATATATATATATATATATATATATAATCCCCTGAAGAGCAGAGAAACCTGCAAAACAGGCTTGTAGGGATGAAATAGCCTCTGTGTTTTTTCCTGACCCAGCATGTGTATACATATATCTATAAATATATATATATATGTATATATATATATATATATATATATATATATATATATATATATATATATATATGACATTTTTTTGTTTGTTTGGTTTTTGTTCCTTTCCATGCAGTCAACTTTGGCCCTAGTTTTTTAAGTCCAGTGTGGCCCCCCCAGTCAAAACATTCAGAGACTCCTCCTCCAAAACTCCAACATAGCAAAATGGCTGCCAGCTGGAGTGGGCGGGGCATGGAGGAGTCCTTTTGGTTCTGGGCCCTTTCCTGACTCCTGTGCTGCATTTTGGTGATTTTTTTTTTTTTTGTGTGGACATTTAAATCTGCCTGGAGGGGGAAGTCTCTAGACCGTGGGCATGTTCGCATCCGGCTCTCTGCCACGTGGAGAGACCGGAGGAAGGGACGTGAATGAGCACGTTCCGGACACTCCCTGGACAGACCCTCGCCTGACATTGAGCTAGTGGGCAGCCTAGGACGGAGCCTGCTCACGATATGTATCATTTAGTGCTCATTTTTCAGTTGTTGTCGTGTCAGACCTTTGTAGCTGTATGTAGAAGTGGCGCCGCTGCTTGCGTCATCTCTGAGCTCCTTTTGTGTCCTTCAATATTTCACCTTGCATTTGTTTTTGTGGACTTTTTGCAACCTGCTCTGCATCCATATCAAGTCTACATGATCCTCTTGTCCCTAACAAGACCTGATCTGGTATGTGGACCACTCGGAGGGGTTCTAAATGTGGATCCAAATCCCTTTTCGACTCTTTTCGGACCTAGCGGCGTTGTCGCGACGCGTTCACTTGCTTCACAACAGTTAGCGGCAGGCAGGAAGTCGGCGCCCTTGGTTTCACTCCCGCAGTTTTTGAAGAGCGCCGTGCCCCCCCCCACCCCCCACCCCCGGCAGGAGGAAGAGGAGGGAGGATGAGATTGTGTCTTAATGGATGAAGATGTCCCAGAGGACACGTTAGTTTGGATCTACTTAACCTTTATTTAGCGCTGATCAATGTCCCCTTCAAGGCCCGCCTAAAAAGGGGATTTCTCTTCTTTTGGTCTTCCGTCAGTGTGGGGGTGGTCGTCAGTGTGGGGGTGGTCGTCAGTGTGGGGGTGGTCGTCAGTGTGGGGGTGGTCGTCAGTGTGGGGGTGGTCTCCCGGATGCTTCTTCCTCGTGGTATCAGCGCTAAGCCCCCCTCTTATTGCTTGAAAGCCCCCCAAGGAGGCGCCGTGAGCCTCAGACTTCAGCGGCAGGCCACAACATTAGGGACAGGTGGAGCACTTCTCCAAGTGCCAAACGAGTGCTTTGACGGCCGCGCCACTTCGCTGGACAATTTATCAGGTACACCGGGACATGACGGTGACTTGTGAGTGACAGGTGACAAGACCGGGGGCCTCATGTATTAAACACGGCCGCAGAGAGTGGACGGAGCGTGGAAATACGCGTGGCACAGAGGAGGCTTGATTGTTGCCGTGGCCAAAACAAAACTGGACCAAAAAAATAGAAGGACAAAAACTGGATTCCCCGGCAAACAAAATGGACGTTTTGAAAGCTAAAAGGACGCTTGAGCAGCGTTTATTCATGTCCGTCCATCTCTGTTGTGGTATTTGATTGATCATGAAACTGGTGGCGCTCCTTCAATGAGCCCACACTGAGTGTTGCATACGGAGGCTTGATTGTTGCCGTAGCCAAAACAAAACTGGACCAAAAAAATAGAAGGACAAAAACTGGATTCCCCGGCAAACAAAATGGACGTTTTGAAAGCTAAAAGGACACATGAGCAGCGTTTATTCATGTCCGTCCATCTCTATCGCGGTATTTGATTGATCATGAAACTGGTGGCGCTCCTTCAATGAGCCCACACTCAGTGTTGCATACGGAGGCTTGATTGTTGCCGTAACCAAAACAAAACTGGACCAAAAAATAGAAGGACAAAAACTGGATCTCCCGGCAAACAAAATGGACGTTTTGAAAAAGCTAAAAGGACGCTTGAGCAGCGTTTATTCATGTCCGTCCATCTCTGTTGTGGTATTTGATTGATCATGAAACTGGTGGCGCTCCTTCAATGAGCCCACACTCAGTGTTGCATACGGAGGCTTGATTGTTGCCGTAACCAAAACAAAACTGGACCAAAAAAATAGAAGGACAAAAACTGGATTCCCCGGGCAAACAAAATGGACGTTTTGAAAGCTAAAAGGACGCTTGAGCAGCGTTTATTCATGTCCGTCCATCTCTGTCGTGGTATTTGATTGATCATGAAACTGGTGGCGCTCCTTCAATGAGCCCACACTCAGTGTTGCATACGGAGGCTTGATTGTTGCCGTAGCCAAAACAAAACTGGACCAAAAAATAGAAGGACAAAAACTGGATTCCCCGGCAAACAAAATGGACGTTTTGAAAGCTAAAAGGACGCTTGAGCCATACTTGCCAACCTTGAGACCTCCAAATTCGGGAGATTTGGGGGGGTTGGGGGGGGGGGGGGGGGGTTGGCAAGTATGGCTTGAGCAGCGTTTATTACTATCCACTCCACTAATTATTTATTGTCAGATACTAAATACTGGTATCATATGTGTAGATATTGTATCTGCTGATGTAGTTTTGTTGCAAACACCAAGTTTTACATATCATTGGGAGGACTACTTTTGGTAACCAAAACTCTTAATGCATGAGGCCCCTGATCTTTTCACCAACAATGTGTGACAACTTTTTTATTATTGACATTTTGACAGGAAATAATAAGACTGTCCGTCTCACACGATACTGATATCCACTATCAATATCCGATAAGGACAACCCCCGATTATAAGTACATTTCTATTCAAGCTTAGAATTGATCAAATGTGAAAAAGCATATTTTATGCTAGGTTCACACCAACGGCGCTTTAAAGCGGCATGCAAAGCGGCATTAAAGCGTAACAAAGCATGATTAAAGCGTGAGGGTCGTAATGGATGGTGGGAAAGCTTGTAGTGAAGCGGGACATGCGGCAAGTGTGCCAACATGGTTGAAAGTGCGGACCCATGTCTACAACTACAAATAGGAAGTGACTGTGATATTGACTAGTGACATTGAATATAACGAAAAAAGAAGAGAAATTGAAAAAATAAATGAATATAAAACATAATAAATGATAAATAATAAACATAATATAAAGGAAAAAAAGAGAAATTGAAAAAATAAATGAATATAAAACATAATAAATAATAAATAATAAACATAATATCACGGAAAAAAAAGAGGATTTGAAAAAATAAATGAATATAAAACATAATAAATAATAAATAATAAACATAATATAACGGGAAAAAAAGAGAAATTGAAAAAATAAATGAATATAGAACATAATAAATAATAAATAATAAACATAATATAATGGAAAAAAAAGAGAAATTGAAAAAATAAATGAATATAAAACATAATAAATAATAAATAATAAACATAATATAACGGGAAAAAAAGAGAAATTGAAAAAATAAATTAATATAAAACATAATAAATGATAAATAATAAACATAATATAACGGAAAAAAAGAGAAATTGAAAAAATAAATGAATATAAAACATAATAAATAATAAATAATAAACATAATATCACGGAAAAAAAAGAGGATTTGAAAAAATAAATGAATATAAAACATAATAAATAATAAATAATAAACATAATATAACGGGAAAAAAAGAGAAATTGAAAAAATAAATGAATATAGAACATAATAAATAATAAATAATAAACATAATATAATGGAAAAAAAAGAGAAATTGAAAAAATAAATGAATATAAAACATAATAAATAATAAATAATAAACATAATATAACGGGAAAAAAAGAGAAATTGAAAAAATAAATTAATATAAAACATAATAAATAATAAGTAATAAACATAATATAACGGGAAAAAAAGAGGAATTGAAAAAATAAATGAATATAAAACATAATAAATAATAAATGATAAACATAATATAACGGAAAAAATAGAGAAATTGAAAAAATAAATGAATATAAAACATAATAAATAATAAATAATAAACATAATATAACGGAAAAAAGAGAAATTGAAAAAATAAATGAATATAAAACATAATAAATAATAAATGATAAACATAATATAACGGGAAAAAAAGAGGAATTGAAAAAATAAATGAATATAAAACATAATAAATAATAAATAATAAACATAATATAACGGAAAAAAAAGAGAAATTGAAAAAATAAATGAATATAAAACATAATAAATAATAAACATAATATAACGGGAAAAAAAGAGAAATTGAAAAAATAAATGAATATAAAACATAATAAATAATAAACATAATATAACGGGAAAAAAAGAGAAATTGAAAAAATAAATGAATATAAAACATAATAAATAATAAATAATAAACATAATATAACGGAAAAAAAAGAGGATTTGAAAAAATAAATGAATATAAAACATAATAAATAATAAATAATAAACATAATATAACGGGAAAAAAAGAGGAATTGAAAAAATAAATGAATATAGAACATAATAAATAATAAATAATAAACATAATATAATGGAAAAAAAGAGAAATTGAAAAAATAAATGAATATAAAACATAATAAATAATAAATAATAAACATAATATAACGGGGAAAAAAGAGGAATTGAAAAAATAAATGAATATAAAACATATTAAATAATATATAATAAACATAATATAACGGAAAAAATAGAGAATTTGAAAAAATAAATGAATATAAAACATAATAAATAATAAATAATAAACATAATATAACGGAAAAAAGAGAAATTGAAAAAATAAATGAATATAAAACATAATAAATAATAAATGATAAACATAATATAACGTGAAAAAAAGACGAATTGAAAAAATAAATGAATATAAAACATAATAAATAATAAATAATAAACATAATATAACGGGAAAAAAAGAGGAATTGAAAAAATAAATGAATATAAAACATAATAAATAATAAACATAATATAACGGGAAAAAAAGAGAAATTGAAAAAATAAATGAATATAAAACATAATAAATAATAAATAATAAACATAATATAACGGGAAAAAAGAGGAATTGAAAAAATAAATGAATATAAAACATAATAAATAATAAACATAATATAACGGAAAAAAAGAGAGAAATTGAAAAAATAAATGAATATAAAACATAATAAATAATAAATAATAAACATAATATAATGGGAAAAAAAGAGAAATTGAAAAAATAAATGAATATAAAACATAATAAATAATAAATAATAAACATAATATAACGGGGGAAAAAGAGAAATTGAAAAAATAAATGAATATAGAACATAATAAATAATAAATAATAAACATAATATAATGGAAAAAAAAGAGAAATTGAAAAAATAAATGAATATAAAACATAATAAATAATAAATAATAAACATAATATAACGGGAAAAAAAGAGAAATTGAAAAAATAAATGAATATAAAACATAATAAATAATAAGTAATAAACATAATATAACGGGAAAAAAAGAGGAATTGAAAAAATAAATGAATATAAAACATATTAAATAATATATAATAAACATAATATAACGGAAAAAATAGAGAATTTGAAAAAATAAATGAATATAAAACATAATAAATAATAAATAATAAACATAATATAACGGAAAAAAGAGAAATTGAAAAAATAAATGAATATAAAACATAATAAATAATAAATGATAAACATAATATAACGTGAAAAAAAGAGGAATTGAAAAAATAAATGAATATAAAACATAATAAATAATAAATAATAAACATAATATAACGGAAAAAAAAGAGAAATTGAAAAAATAAATGAATATAAAACATAATAAATAATAAACATAATATAACGGAAAAAAAAGAGAAATTGAAAAAATAAATGAATATAAAACATAATAAATAATAAATAATAAACATAATATAACGGGAAAAAAGAGGAATTGAAAAAATAAATGAATATAAAACATAATAAATAATAAACATAATATAACGGAAAAAAAGAGAGAAATTGAAAAAATAAATGAATATAAAACATAATAAATAATAAATAATAAACATAATATAACGGGAAAAAAAGAGAAATTGAAAAAATAAATGAATATAAAACATAATAAATAATAAATAATAAACATAATATAACGGGGAAAAAAAGAGAAATTGAAAAAATAAATGAATATAAAAAATAAAAGAAATGCCTTTTATTATTGTCAACTAGCATAAGAAATGAAAGATAGATATTTATTAAGATGACAAAGAAATAAAAGAAATGAAGATATAAAACATGATAAATAATCAATAATAAACATAATATAACGGAAAAAAAAGAGAAATTGAAAAAATAAATGAATATAAAAAATGTGTGGAAAACAGTATACTGAGTTTTTCACTTTTTTTTTACTTAATCGTTTATCATGTTTCTCTTTTTTATTACATTATGTGTTTTATCCTGTATATAATAAAACAAAAAGAGAAATCAAATAAATAGATCAATCTAAAAAAAATGTGGGGAAAACTTAGTATACTGAGTTTTTCACTTTTTTTTTTTACTTATTTGTTTATCATATTTCTCTTTTTTTATTATATTACGTGTGCGCACACAATTTATTAATCAAATTCACAAAATAGTAATCACAGCATCTTCCAAATTGCACGTCATTACATAACAACATCACATTTCAAAGTCATTATTACAAATGAATGTTCACAATGTTCATGACACATTCATTCCAATGCACAACAGAGCTTGATAATCGTGTCAGAGCCTGATTTAAAGCGTAATAAAGTCCAATAAAGCCTAATAAAACGTATCAAAGCGTGATTTAAAGCGTATCAAATCGTGAGGAACGGTCATTCGTCCCCCCAAAGCGGCGCATAACATTACTTCGGAGATCGGGATATTCGTGGAAAATATGACAAAAAATGACGGCGCTTTGCTCGCCGCTTTAAAGCGTGGCAAGCGCCGTTGGTGTGAACCAGGCATTAGAACATTTTCAACTTGAATACCCATCTTTAATCAAATGTTCCATATAAAATAATGTACCATACTCAATGATTAAGTATTCAATATTAATAATGATAAATACATCTGGCTGAAAACCATATAACATTTGTATTTTTTTTTTTACATATTTCAAATGTAACTTCCTGTGATTATAATATGAAGGCAGAAAGTAAATGTCAACACAAGCAAGAAAACACTCCAACAATGTCAACTAAATAGTCTGATCACATTCAACACTTGACAATAAGATCTTCAAAATATGTAAGAAATGATTCATAAAGTGTAAGAAAATAGTGCAAATGTAAACATGGAGAAACCCGAGAAGAAGAACTATTCCCTGCAGGTTTAGTGGCAGGAAATAACGGCTGTGTAACATTTATTTGCCCTGTTATTTTTATTTAACTACGGAAGTTGTTTAAACATGATTAACATATCGGTCCATATTGATCAATATTGACATTTTTTATGACTTATGGAAAACGAGAAGCAGGAGATTATTACTTATTTGAAATGTAACCTTCTTCTGATTATAATTCCTCAGCTATGAAGGCAGAAAGTAAATGTCAACACAAGCAAGAAAACACTCCAACAATGTCAACTAAATCACATTCAACACTTGACAATAAGATCTTCAAAATATGTAAGAAATGATTCATAAAGTGTAAGGAAATAGTGAAAATGTAAACATGGAGAAACCTGAGAAGAACAATTTCCTGCAGGTTTAGTAGGAAGTTACAGCTGTGCTCTAAAGGGTGAGCTAAGGTGGTGTGGTATTAGCGCTCTTGCCTTCCATCACGTACGGACCACATTGGTCTGACTGCGGTCTCTCTCGTGCAAAGAGTCAACCAAACGTGATAGTCGATACTGTCACCTGATTGGCTGTCAGCGTGTCACGTGATCACTCCTTAAATTAATTTAAAAAAATGATCCCACATTTCACCGAACGCATTTTTCATTGATATCGATGACGTGTGTATCGCGATATATATCTTGATATCGTTTTGCCGCCCGGTCACACGCCTGAGGTGATAAAGTCAACATAGAAGGTGTACCTAATCAATTGACCATGCCTAGAGGTTACCTTTTAGGCCCACCGGAGCCAGTTTATTAGGGAATCATCACAGGAAGTCCCCGCAAGAAGTAGAAAGGCGACACTTCCTCCACGAGTTGAGACGTAGAAACGTCGGCGCGGCGACAACCCGGGGAGCCGCCGGCGTGACAAACGCGCCGACAAATGTCAGGACAAATGTCGCGCGGCGTCGTAGGGCGCGACGCTGCCATCATTCAGGCGCCGGCCGCCATCACAATTTGTAATCAGCCGCCGCTGGAGCGACTCTTCCCGATGCGGCCGACCTTTGGCCGCGCAGATGCTGCCGCTTGGTGTGTGCGTGTGTGTGTGTGTGTGTGTGTGTGTGTGTGTGTGTGTGTGTGTGTGTGTGTGTGTGTGTGTGTGTGTGTGTGCGTGTGTGTGTGTGTGTGTGTGTGTGTGTGTGTGTGTGTGTGTGTGTGCGTGACACGCGTGATCGGACAAGCCCGGTTCCGAGTGTCCCGCCGGGGACGGTGTTGATGAAGTCCAAGGGGGTTTCCATGGCAACAGCAGCAGACCAGGCGCTGAGCGAGCAGGAAGAACGCCACCAACATCCGTCCTTTTTTTACAGCGTTGGTCGCATCCGAAACAATTGAAGGATGCAGAGGGCCCCTTTCATCCATTTCCAGCGTCACATGACGACGACGACGTCACGAGTCCACTGCGGGGAGTGACATTTGTTTCTGAATGGAAGCAACGAGCAGGGCCACACGGCAACATCACACAGCAAACACGCTACTACTACGAGGGAATAACAAATAATAAATGTTTGGTTGAAGAAATGACAAGCTTGCCACCTTGCAGTACCTCGTTTGTGCACTAGGACAGTGGTCCCCAACCTTTTTGTAGCTGCGGACCGGTCAACGCTTGAAAATTTGTCCCACGGGGGGGGGGCGATATTTACTTATTTTATTTTATTATTTTTATTTTTTCCATAAAGAAATACAATCATGTGTGCTTACGGGCTGTATCCCTGCAGACTGTATTGATCTACATTGATATATAATGTATAAAATGTGTTTTTCTATGTTGATTTTTTTTTTTTTTTTTTTTTTTTTCCTGGTAGCAATCGGTCCGCAGCCCGGTGGTTGGGGACCACTGGACTAGGAGACTACAGCCCTGCAGTCACATTCACACTCTGTATGAACTAGCGCTAACACCATCTGGTGAAAATACTCAACAGATTGTAAATAATGTCAATAATTCAATGTATAAACTCTGATGATGAACTTGTGTGATGACTGTATCATGATGATAGTATATATCAGACTGTATTATGATGATAGTATATATTGGACTGTATCATGATGATAGTATATATTGGACTGTATTATGATGATAGTATATATTGGACTGTATTATGATGATAGTATATATCAGACTGTATTATGATGATAGTATATATTGGACTGTATTATGATAATAGTATATATTGGACTGTATTATGATAATAGTATATATTGGACTGTATTATGATGATAGTATATATTGGACTGTATTATGATGATAGTATATATTGGACTGTATTATGATGATAGTATATATCAGACTGTATTATGATGATAGTATATATTGGACTGTATTATGATAATAGTATATATTGGACTGTATTATGATGATAGTATATATCAGACTGTATTATGATGATAGTATATATTGGACTGTATTATGATGATAGTATATATCAGACTGTATTATGATGATAGTATATATTGGACTGTATTATGATGATAGTATATATTGGACTGTATCATGATGATAGTATATATTGGACTGTATTATGCTGATAGTATATATCGGACTGTATTATGCTGATAGTATATATTGGACTGTATCATGATGATAGTATATATTGGACTGTATCATGATGATAGTATATATTGGACTGTATTATGATGATAGTATATATTGGACTGTATTATGATGATAGTATATATCAGACTGTATTATGATGATAGTATATATTGGACTGTATTATGATGATAGTATATATCAGACTGTATTATGATGATAGTATATATTGGACTGTATTATGCTGATAGTATATATCGGACTGTATTATGATGATAGTATATATTGGACTGTATTATGATGATAGTATATATTGGACTGTATTATGATGATAGTATATATCAGACTGTATTAGGATGATAGTATATATTGGACTGTATTATGCTGATAGTATATATTGGACTGTATTATGATGATAGTATATATTGGACTGTATCATGATGATAGTATATATTTGACTGTATTATGATGATAGTATATATTGGACTATATTATGATGATAGTATATATTGGACTGTATTATGCTGATAGTATATATTTGACTGTATTATGATGATAGTATATATTGGACTGTATTATGATGATAGTATATATTGGACTGTATTATGCTGATAGTATATATTTGACTGTATTATGATGATAGTATATATTGGACTGTATTATGCTGATAGTATATATTGGACTGTATTACGATGATAGTATATATTGGACTGTATTATGCTGATAGTATATATTGGACTGTATCATGATGATAGTATATATCGGATTGTATTATGCTGATCGTATATATCGGACTGTATTATGATGATAGTATATATTGGACTGCATTATGCTGATAGTATATATTTGTACCATGAATTGATTAACGTGGACCCCGACTTAAACAAGGTGAAAAACTTATTGGGGTGTTACCATTTAGTGGTCAATTGTACGGAATATGTACTGTACTGTGCAATCTACTAGTAAAAGTTTCAATCAATCAGCTAAGAAGCACCTGCTGAGCAATCTAGCTGACGTCACACGTCACTTGCCAACAGGCACGTGCACACTCCGCTCTCATGAAACGTCTCTCAACTGCATACACCAGATATTTGAAGTTTTTAGTCACTACTAACATTTGTTAAAGAGTAATTCCGTTCGTAATTAAATAGCTTGTATGCTAGTAACTATAATTAATGACTTTTGTAGGAATTTTCCAAACATTTTATACATTAGTTTGGAAAATTCCTGGTTGAGTTGAACGTTTTCATACTTGAACGTGTTCCATCTGATGACAACTGTGCAGCGGAATAATTATAAATAGATGATTTTTTTTAGTGTATAATCTTAAATAATAATAATAATAATAATAATAATAATGATAATACAATAACAATAATAATAATAATAATAGATGATTTTTTGGTGTAGAATCGTAAATGTGTGAATGCTTATGTAACATAATAATAATAATACAAATATTGTAAAAAAGAATCATAATAATAATCGTAATAATAATAAAAATAATAATAATAATAAATAGATTACATTTTAGTGTACAATCTTAAATGTGTGAATGCTTGGACATTCGCATAATAACAATAATAATAATATTAATAATAATAATAGATTATTTTTCTGGTGTAGAACCTTAAGTGTGTGAATGCTTGAACATTTACACGATAATAATCATCATCATCATCAGAATAACAATAGTAATAATAATAATAATAATAATAATAATAATAATAATTACAATAATAATAATAATAAAAATAATAGATTATTTTTTTGGTGTAGAATCTTAAATGTGTGAATGCTTATGTAACATAATAACAATATTATTGTTAATAAGAATCATAATATTAATCGTAATAATAATAATAAATAGATTATATTTTAGTGTACTATCTTAAACGTGTGAATGCTTGAATATTCACACAATTATGCTAATAATAATAATAATAATAATAACAATAATAATAATAGTAATAGATGTTTTTTTGTAGTGTAGAATCTTAAATGTGTGAATGCTTATGTAACATAATAATAATAATAATAATAACAATAATAATAATAATAATAATAATAATATAAAAAGTTAAATAAAATAATAATAATAATAATATTAGATTATGTTTTGGTGTATAATCTTAAATATGTGCATAGTTGTACAGTCACACAATAATAATAATAATGATTATTATTAGCTGAAATGTGTGATGCTAGCAGGAAACACATTAGCTGCTGTCCAGCAAGGAAGTGCTCTGCCACTCGTTGCATTGCATTGTGGGAAATTAGGCACAGCTGGTCCTCTTAACGAGCTGGCAATTAGCAGAGAAAACATGGCCGCTAAAGACACACCTGTGTGCTTAATGAAGCCTCCTGTCAGCATGCATGCAATCTCTTAGTAAGAGTCAGACTTCTACTAGGTTAGTCATGTGTTAGTAAGAGTCATACTCCTACTAGGTTAGTCATGTGTTAGTAAGAGTCAGACTTCTACTAGGTTAGTCATGTGTTAGTAAGAGTCAGACTTCTACTAGGTTAGTCATGTGTTAGTAAGAGTCAGACTTCTACTAGGTTAGTCATGTGTTAGTAAGAGTCATACTTCTACTAGGTTAGTCATGTGTTAGTAAGAGTCATACTTCTACTAGGTTTAGTCTGTTAGTAAGAGTGATACCTCTACTAGGTTAGTCTTCAGATGGGTTGTAGTCTGTTATTAAGAGTGATACTTCTACTAGGTTAGTCTTCAGATGGGTTGTAGTCTGTTAGTAAGAGTGATACTTCTACTATGTTAGTCTTCAGATAGGTTGTAGTCTGTTATTAAGAGTGATACTTCTACTAGGTTAGTCTTCAGATGGGTTGGAGTGTGTTAGTAATAGTGATACTTCTACTAGGTTAGTCTTCAGATGGGTTGTAGTCTGTTAGTAAGAGTGATACTTCTATTAGGTTAGTCTTCAGATGGGTTGGAGTGTTAGTATTAGTGATACTTCTACTAGGTTAGTCTTCAGATGGGTTGGAGTGTCTTAGTAAGAGTGATACTTCTACTAGGTTAGTTTTCCGATGGGCTGTAATGGGTTAGTAAGAGTGATACTTCTACTAGGTTAGTCTTCAGATGGTTTGTAGTCTGTTAGTAAGAGTGATACTTCTACTAGGTTAGTCTTCAGATGGGTTGTAGTCTGTTAGTAAGAGTGATACTTCTACAAGGTTAGTCTTCAGATGGGTTGTAGTCTGTTAGTAAGAGTGATACTTCTACTAGGTTAGTCTTCAGATAGGTTGTAGTCTGTTATTAAGAGTGATACTTCTACTAGGTTAGTCTTCAGATGGGTTGGAGTGTGTTAGTAAGAGTGATACTTCTACTAGGTTAGTCTTCAGATGGGTTGTAGTCTGTTAGTAAGAGTGATACTTCTATTAGGTTAGTCTTCAGATGGGTTGGAGTGTTAGTATTAGTGATACTTCTACTAGGTTAGTCTTTAGATGGGTTGGAGTGTCTTAGTAAGAGTGATACTTCTACTAGGTTAGTTTTCAGATGGGTTGTAGTCTGTTAGTAAGAGTGATACTTCTATTAGGTTAGTCTTCAGATGGGTTGGAGTGTTAGTATTAGTGATACTTCTACTAGGTTAGTCTTTAGATGGGTTGGAGTGTCTTAGTAAGAGTGATACTTCTACTAGGTTAGTTTTCAGATGGGCTGTAATGGGTTAGTAAGAGTGATACTTCTACTAGGTTAGTCTTCAGGTGGGCTGTAATGGGTTAGTAAGAGTGATACTTCTACTAGGTTAGTCTTCAGATGGGCTGTAATGGGTTAGTAAGAGTGATACTTCTACTAGGTTAGTCTTCAGATGGGCTGTAATGGTTCAGTAAGAGTGATACTTCTACTTCTTAGTGTGTGTTGTTAGTGTGTTAGTGTGTGGTTAGTGTGTGTGGTTAGTGTGTGTGGTTAGTGTGTGTGGTTAGTGTGTGGTTAGTGTGTGGTTAGTGTGTTGTAGTGTGACAAATGCAAGTCTTGTAATGTGTGTCGTCAATATTTTCTTCCCAAAGAGCTGACATCACACAGCTGTCAGCTCTGACCAAAAACAACACAATCAACACAATCAACACACGGCAGGCCGGGACGGCGTCCCATAATGCACCGGGGCCGAGGCGGCGCCGGTGATTGATAACCACAGAATTTTTCTGACACTTTATTTGCAGCAAGCGTTTGCCAGCGGAGATCGAACAACGGCCCTGATTGACAACGTCACCAAGACTGATGGCCGGCAAGTCACATGACCACGACCTGTGCACACACACACACACACACACACACACACACACACACACACACACACACACACACACACTCGTGTGAGGGGGGGTCAGTAAAAAAGTGCTTTCATAAAGAGCAGAACTTTCCTTGTCCTATCTGTGCTCGCACTGAGGCCTGCTGGGAAATCAGCGGCACTAAAGTCAGAAGTTGGTTTTATTTTGTAGGAATTAAAAGACTCCACTTCCTTGTCAGCTGACATCAAAACTAACATTCTTCTCCAAATTGAAACTACAAGTTCATCATTGTCTGTCATTCACTATAAAGAACATACATGTTTTTTCTTCTTTGTGCATTCTAAATCATAAATAAGCACTAGCAAGAGTCAGCTAACAATTAAAGTAATGAGTCTCGTGCTATTGTGTCTATAAAGCGCTCTAAAAAAACCTCCATTAAGGTTTAATATACACACTGTATATTATTATATTATTACTAGGGATGTCCGATAATGGCTTTTTGCCGATATCCGATATTCCGATATTGTCCAACTCTTTAATTACCGATGCCGATATCAACCGATACCGATATCAACCGATATATGCAGTCGTGGAATTAACACATTATTATGCCTAATTTGGACAACCAGGTATGGTGAAGATAAGGTACTTTTTTTTAAAAATTAGTCAAATAAGATAAATAAATTAAAAACATTTTCTTGAATAAAAAAGAAAGTAAAACAATATAAAAACAGTTACATAGAAACTAGTAATGAATGAAAATGAGTCAAATGAAGTGTTAAAGGTTAGTACTATTAGTGGAGCAGCAGCACGCACAATCATGTGTGCTTACGGACTGTATCCCTTGCAGACTGTATTGATATATATTGATATATAATGTAGGAAGCAGAATATTGATAACAGAAAGAAATGGGGGAGGGAGGTTTTTTTGGGTCGGTGCACTAATTGTAAGTGTATCTTGTGTTTTTTATGTTGATTTAATTAAAAAATAAAAAATAAAAATAAAAATTTAAAAATAAAAAATAAAAAAAACCGATACCGATACCGATAATAAAAAAAACGATATTAATTTAAAAAAATAAAAAAATAAAAAATAAAAAAAAATTTAAAAAACGATACCGATAATAAAAAAAAACGATACCGATAATTTCCGATATTACATTTTAACGCATATATCGTCCGATAATATCGGCAGGCCGATATTATCGGACATCTCTAATTATTACCATTCTTAATAACATGTAATATGTACATATTTTGATCATGTTAAGTATTAAATTGACAGACGCATCACAACGTTCACTTTTCCTTCGACAACAAGAAGACTACTAATCATGGCAGACTTGATGAGAGACAACAAAGACTACTTTGGGACACATGATGATCCGCAATCTTCTATTTTTGAGCCTGAATATAAAGAGGATGATCTACAAGTTTTAGACGCTGTGTGCTAAACACTAAACATCATGTAGCAGTGTTGCTAAGTGCTAGACAAGATATAGAAATATAATAAAACAATCACATACTGTACAATGTCTGCGCTTACTGGATAAAGACTGATGGGATGGTTGTATCTTCCTTCCCCTTTACATCGGCAATTCATCTTAATCCTCACAAAAGCGTATTTTCGTGTCTTTCTCAGCATCTCCGGGTGTAAGTTGGATGTCAACGTTGACCAACTTGTGTGTTTACGTCCACAAGCTTCTACTATGAGACATGATGTATCATCTACAATTCACTTTCACCAGGTCAGAGGCCATGCAGCAGCTCAACATGTCAATCAACGTAGCAGCTCAACATGTCAATCAATGTAGCAGCTCAATATGTCAATCAACGTAGCAGCTCAAGTTTGCTGTAAACACGGCGCTGCTAAAAGTAGTTCCTCTGCGTTAGCACTTATAATAACAATATTGCTAATACTTGCTAATACTCAGGTCATGACGTGTGAATGGAGTCTTGTTGGCACTTTTTGGATGTTTTTAGAAAAACTTTATGGGCGTAATAGAGTACTCTGATTAGCTGCAATGTTAGCCACCTCCTTCTTGCCATAATTTACCATTTAGAATGTATCAAAAATTCAAACATATGTGTTCTTGTCTTATATAGGGATTATATATATATATTATATATATATATATATATATATATATATATATATATATATATATATATATATATATATATATATATATATATATATATATATATATATATATATATATATATATATATATATGTATATATATATATATGTATATATATATATATATATGTATATATATATATATATATATATATATATATATATATATATACGTATATATATATATATATATACATATATATATATATATATATATATATATATATATATATATATATATATATATATATATATATATATATATATATATACACAGTATATATATATATAAATATATAAAGGTTCCCCTTTAAAATGTGTAAAATATGTATATATTACATGTTATTATGAATGTTACTACATGACATATATACTTACATCATGTATATACATGTTATTATGAATGTTACTACATGACATATATACTTACATCATGTATATATGACATGTTATTATGAATGTTACTACATGACACATATACTGGCCTTAACAAGAAAACGTTAAGGCCATAAAAAAGTCGACCACTTTTTTGTGTCACGTTGAAAATGGCCGACGTGTGCGTCTCCTTAAATAGTCCCCAAAGAGTTTCAGTCTGCGCATGTATATATGACATGTTATTATGAATGTTACTACATGACATATATACTTACATCATGTATATATTACATGTTATTATGAATGTTACTACATGACATATATACTTACATCATGTATATATTACATGTTATTATGAATGTTACTACATGACATATATACTTACATCATGTATATATTACATGTTATTGTGAATGTTACTACATGACATATATACTTACATCATGTATATATTACATGTTATTATGAATGTTACTACATGACATATATACTTACATCATGTATATATGACATGTTATTATGAATGTTACTAGATACTACATATATACTTACATCATGTTTATATGACATGTTATTATGAATGTTACTACATGACATATATACTTACATCATGTATATATTACATGTTATTATGAATGTTACTACATGACATATATACTTACATCATGTATATATTACATGTTATTATGAATGTTACTACATGACATATATACTTACATCATGTATATATTACATGTTATTATGAATGTTACTAGATACTACATATATACTTACATCATGTATATATTACATGTTATTATGAATGTTACTACATGACATATATACTTACATCATGTATATATTACATGTTATTATGAATGTTACTACATGACATATATACTTACATCATGTATATATTACATGTTATTATGAATGTTACTACATGACATATATACTTACATCATGTATGTATGACATGTTATTATGAATGTTACTACATGACATATATACTTACATCATGTATATATGACATGTTATTATGAATGTTACTACATGACATATATACTTACATCATGTATATATGACATGTTATTATGAATGTTACTACATGACATATATACTTACATCATGTATATATGACATGTTATTATGAATGTTACTACATGACATATATACTTACATCATGTATATATGACATGTTATTATGAATGTTACTACATGACATATATACTTACATCATGTATATATTACATGTTATTATGAATGTTACTACATTACAGTGTATATATATAAAACCTTGATGAAGGTTTCTGGATGTTTTTATTATTTTGTATAGGCATAATAGAGCGACTCCTATTATCTCCTTTGTTAGCCGCCTCTTGCTAGCTTTGGTTGACAACTTAGAATGCATGAAGAAAAAGAAGCACACATGTGTTCTTGTCTTACATATTACGAGCATGTTATGCACTCGCCAAAGAGCCGGTCGGCGGCCATGTTTGTTTCCCCGGTGACAGCGGGAGAGGAAGAAGGTTATTTTTATTAATGGCGCACTGTGAGCGTCCCCTCTCCAAATGCCATTTAGGTCACTTAGGCTAATAGCTGATGGCTGCACTTTTATTATCGACTCTTTGACTGCGCACCAGCCCGGCGGGGAGAAGGTTGTGTATAATCACGCTGCGGTTACGACGCCACCAACGCCCTCATCAATATTCATGGCCGCAGGAGGAGAGAGAAGACAAGCGGGTGGTGGCGGCGAGGTAACCACCACACACCTGGACATTTTTCTTCCTGGGCACAACGCCCGAGGTCACATGACACGGAGAGGGCGCTGTGATGTCACTTCCTGTAAGCGTCTCAGCAACACACCGTCGCTTAAGTGACGTTTGACAAAGAGGGATGAACTCTGACTTACACACACACACACACGCACACACACACACACACACTCCCACACACACACACACACACACACACTCACACACACACACACACACACACACACAGAGTGCAGTGTTAGCATATTTGTGAAACGATGCTATCAGCATTGTGTTAGTGTTCAAAAGAGCATTCTTACACCCCCCTCCGCCTCTAATGGACGCCTTTCCACCGTGTGTGTGTGTGTGTGTGTGTGTGTGTGTGTGTGTGTGTGTGTGTGTGTGTGTGTGTGTGTGTGTGTGTGTGTGTGTGTGTGTGTGTGTGTGTGTGTGTGTGTGTGTGTGTGTGTGAGGGGCCGTTAGGGACATTATTCAGAATTAATTATTACATACACAACTGAATTCCTCTAATACACACAACTGAAATCCTCTCACACACACTACTGAAACTGAGAGCGTTTTATTCAAGTCTGTGTGTGAGAGAATCATTTTTTTGATTGTTTATGTGAAAGTGTTTTAGTAGTGTGTGTTAAAGAATTTCAGTGGTGTGTATGAGAGCATTTAAGTCGTGTGTGTGAGAGGATTTCAGTTGTGCGTATGAAAGGATTTCAGTAGTGCGAATGAGAGGATTTCAGTGATGTGTATGAGGATTTCAGTCATGTGTATGAGAGCATTTCAGTCGTGCACGTGTATGAGAGCATTTCAGTCGTGTGTATGAGAGCATTTCAGTCGTGCACGTGTATGAGAGCATTTCAGTCGTGCACGTGTATGAGAGCATTTCAGTCGTGCACGTGTATGAGAGCATTTCAGTCGTGCACGTGTATGAGAGCATTTCAGTCGTGCACGTGTATGAGAGCATTTCAGTCGTGCACGTGTATGAGAGCATTTCAGTCGTGCACGTGTATGAGAGCATTTCAGTCGTGCACGTGTATGAGAGCATTTCAGTCGTGCACATGTACGAGAGCATTTCAGTAGTGTGTATGAGAGCATTTCAGTCGTGCATGTGTATGAGAGCATTTCAGTCGTGCACGTGTATGAGAGCATTTCAGTCGTGCACGTGTATGAAAGCATATCAGTCGTGCACGTGTATGAGAGCATTTCAGTCGTGCACGTGTATGAGAGCATTTCAGTCATGTGTATGAGAGCATTTCAGTCGTGCACGTGTATGAGAGCATTTCAGTAGTGTGTATGAGAGCATTTCAGTAGTGTGTATGAGAGCATTTCAGTCGTGCACGTGTATGAGAGCATTTCAGTCGTGCAGGTGTATGAGAGCATTTCAGTCGTGCACGTGTATGAGAGCATTTTAGTAGTGTGTATGAGAGCATTTCAGTCGTGTGTACGAAAGGATTTCAGTCGTGTGTATGAGAGCATTTCAGTCGTGTGTATGAGAGCATTTCAGTCGTGTGTATGAGAGCATTTCAGTCGTGCACGTGTATGAGAGCATTTCAGTCGTGCACGTGTATGAGAGCATTTCAGTCGTGCACGTGTATGAGAGCATTTCAGTCGTGCACGTGTATGAGAGCATTTCAGTCGTGCACGTGTATGAGAGCATTTCAGTAGTGTGTATGAGAGCATTTCAGTAGTGTGTATGAGAGCATTTCAGTCGTGTGTACGAAAGGATTTCAGTCGTGTGTATGAGAGCATTTCAGTCGTGCACGTGTATGAGAGCATTTCAGTCATGTGTATGAGAGCATTTCAGTCGTGCACGTGTATGAGAGCATTTCAGTAGTGTGTATGAGAGCATTTCAGTAGTGTGTATGAGAGCATTTCAGTCGTGCACGTGTATGAGAGCATTTCAGTCGTGCACGTGTATGAGAGCATTTCAGTCGTGCACGTGTATGAGAGCATTTTAGTAGTGTGTATGAGAGCATTTCAGTCGTGTGTACGAAAGGATTTCAGTCGTGTGTATGAGAGCATTTCAGTCGTGTGTATGAGAGCATTTCAGTCGTGTGTATGAGAGCATTTCAGTCGTGCACGTGTATGAGAGCATTTCAGTCGTGCACGTGTATGAGAGCATTTCAGTCGTGCACGTGTATGAGAGCATTTCAGTCGTGCACGTGTATGAGAGCATTTCAGTAGTGTGTATGAGAGCATTTCAGTAGTGTGTATGAGAGCATTTCAGTCGTGTGTACGAAAGGATTTCAGTCGTGTGTATGAGAGCATTTCAGTAGTGTGTATGAGAGCATTTCAGTCGTGTGTACGAAAGGATTTCAGTCGTG
>NC_084751.1:5331594-5346594 GCF_033978785.1 Entelurus aequoreus
TATATATATATATATATATATATATATATATATATATATATATATATATATATATATATATATATATATATATAATGGAGGTTTTGTAGTTTATCCGTTATTCAGTGCTGTTAAATAAATTGTAATATTTCAATCTTGTCTACTTGATGATATTGTTTTTATGATCTATTATAGTTTGTCCAATGTTATCATCAACGACATCATCTTTGTGGTAAACATCTTTATTATCTTCATTCAAATGATTTCAAGTTTTCCTTTTTTTTTTTTTACAACCTGTGAAATATTCCCCATCTGCCTATTATGTTGTCTCTACTTAACTGACGCTAGTATTCTTGTTATATTTCCTCATCATCCACATCAATGCTCTTCCTTGTTGTCTCTACTTAACTGACGCTAGTATTCTTGTTATATTTCCTCATCATCCACATCTTCATTGTTGAAATGTTCTCTACAAGTCATTGTTTAGTCAGCCAAGCTTTGGTCGTGGACTTTTCCTCCAATTTGTATTATTGATCAGTTGTTGTTGTACAGATCAATCAATATTGTCGTCAATGAGTTATTACATCATCATTCTACACTTCTTCTGTACTTACATCCTCTCTCTTTCAATCCAGAATGGAGTCAGAATGGAATCATTTCTCCCAGGAATAGAATCCAACTGTGAGAGCGGGAATTGACTTTAGTACTTTGACTTGCAGCCCTGCAGGAAGTGTGAGTGGACAGTGAGTGAATGAATGAATGAATGTGTTAGGAGACTAGGACATGAGCAAGAAATGTCAAATAGTCATTAGTGATCAAATAGTCAGTTGGGATCAAATAGTCATTAGTGAGGAAATAGTCATTAGTGAGAAAATAGTCATCAGTGATAGTCCTCCAGATCTCTGAAACCTCCTGAAGCAATAAAAATATCATGAGTGGATTTGATGGAAGGAGATGAACAATTCATGAAGATCTAACATGAGATCACACCTGCCAGAGAAGTGAGATACTATCTAATATTATTATACTGCATTATTTATCTACCATCAAATATTATTATACTGCATTATTGATCTACCATCAAATATTATTATACTGCATTATTTATCTACTATCTAATATTATTATACTGCATTATTTATCTACCGTCAAATATTATTATACTGCATTATTTATCTACCATCAAATATTATTATACTGCATTACTTATCTACCGTCAAATATTATTATACTGCATTATTTATCTACCATCAAATATTATTATACTGCATTACTTATCTACCATCAAATATTATTATACTGCATTATTTATCTACCATCAAATACTATTATACTGCATTATTTATCTACCATCAAATATTATTATACTGCATTATTTATCTACCATCAAATATTATTATACTGCATTATTTATCTACCATCAAACATTATTATACTGCATTATTTATCTACCGTCAAATATTATTATACTGCATTATTTATCTACCATCAAACATTATTATACTGCATTATTTATCTACCGTCAAATATTATTATACTGCATTATTTATCTACCATCAAATATTATTATACTGCATTATTTATCTACCATCAAATATTATTATACTGCATTATTTATATACCGTCAAATATTATTGTACTGCATTATTTATCTACCATCAAATATTATTATTCTGCATTATTTATCTACCTTCAAACATTATTATTCTGCATTATTTATCTACCATCAAATATTATTATACTGCATTATTTATCTACCATCTAATATTATTATACTGCATTATTTATCTACCATCAAATATTATTATACTGCATTATTTATCTACCATCAAATATTATTATTTTGCATTATTTATCTACCATCAAATATTATTATACTGCATTATTTAATATCAGGTGTACTTGTACTATCAAATATTATTATACTGCATTATTTATCTACAATCAAATATTATTATACTGCATTATTTATCTACCATCAACTATTATTATACTGCATTATTTATCTACCATCAAATATTATTATACTGCATTATTTATCTACCATCAAATATTATTATACTGCATTATTTATCTACCATCAAATATTATTATACTGCATTATTTATCTACCATCAAACATTATTATACTGCATTATTTATCTACCGTCAAATATTATTATACTGCATTATTTATCTACCATCAAATATTATTATACTGCATTATTTATCTACCATCAAATATTATTATTCTGCATTATTTATCTACCTTCAAACATTATTATACTGCATTATTTATCTACCATCAAATATTATTATACTGCATTATTTATCTACCATCAAATATTATTATACTGCATTATTTATATACCGTCAAATATTATTGTACTGCATTATTTATCTACCATCAAATATTATTATTCTGCATTATTTATCTACCTTCAAACATTATACTGCATTATTTATCTACCATCAAATATTATTATACTGCATTATTTATCTACCATCAAATATTATTATTCTGCATTATTTATCTACCATCAAATATTATTATACTGCATTATTTATCTACCATCAAATATTATTATTCTGCATTATTTATCTACCATCAAATATTATTATTATGCATTATTTATCTACCTTCAAACATTATTATACTGCATTATTTATCTACCATCAAATATTATTATACTGCATTATTTATCTACCATCTAATATTATTATACTGCATTATTTATCTACCATCAAATATTATTATACTGCATTATTTATCTACCATCAAATATTATTATTTTGCATTATTTATCTACCATCAAATATTATTATACTGCATTATTTAATATCAGGTGTACTTGTACTATCAAATATTATTATACTGCATTATTTATCTACAATCAAATATTATTATACTGCATTATTTATCTACCATCAACTATTATTATACTGCATTATTTATCTACCATCAAATATTATTATACTGCATTATTTATCTACCATCAAATATTATTATACTGCATTATTTATCTACCATCAAATATTATTATACTGCATTATTTATCTACCATCAAACATTATTATACTGCATTATTTATCTACCGTCAAATATTATTATACTGCATTATTTATCTACCATCAAATATTATTATACTGCATTATTTATCTACCATCAAATATTATTATTCTGCATTATTTATCTACCTTCAAACATTATTATACTGCATTATTTATCTACCATCAAATATTATTATACTGCATTATTTATCTACCATCTAATATTATTATACTGCATTATTTATCTACCATCAAATATTATTATACTGCATTATTTATCTACCATCAAATATTATTATTTTGCATTATTTATCTACCATCAAATATTATTATACTGCATTATTTAATATCAGGTGTACTTGTACTATCAAATATTATTATACTGCATTATTTATCTACCATCAAATATTATTATACTGCATTATTTATCTACCATCAAATATTATTATACTGCATTATTTATCTACCATCAAATATTATTATACTGCATTATTTATCTACCATCAAATATTATTATACTGCATTATTTGTCTACCATCAAATATTATTATACTGCATTATTTATCTACCATCAAATATTATTATACTGCATTATTTATCTACCATCAAATATTATTATACTGCATTATTTATCTACCTTCAAATATTATTATACTGCATTATTTATCTACCATCAAATATTATTATACTGCATTATTTATCTACCATCAAATATTATTATACTGCATTATTTATCTACCGTCAAATATTATTATACGGCATTATTTATCTACCGTCAAATATTATTATACTGCATTATTTATCTACCATCAAATACTATTATACTGCATTATTTATCTACCATCAAATATTATTATACTGCATTATTTATCTACCATCAAATATTATTATACTGCATTATTTATCTACCATCAAATATTATTATACTGCATTATTTATCTACCATCAAATATTATTATACTGCATTATTTATCTACCGTCAAACATTATTATACTGCATTATTTATCTACCGTCAAATATTATTATACTGCATTATTTATCTACCATCAAATATTATTATACTGCATTATTTATCTACCATCAAATATTATTATACTGCATTATTTATCTACCATCAAATATTATTATACTGCATTATTTATCTACCGTCAAACATTATTATACTGCATTATTTATCTACCATCAAATATTATTATACTGCATTATTTATCTACCGTCAAATATTATTATACTGCATTATTTATCTACCATCAAATATTATTATACTGCATTATTTATCTACCATCAAATATTATTATACTGCATTATTTATCTACCATCAAATATTATTATACTGCATTATTTATCTACCATCAAATATTATTATACTGCATTATTTATCTACCATCAAATATTATTATACTGCATTATTTATCTACCATCAAATATTATTATACTGCATTATTTATCTACCATCAAATATTATTATACTGCATTATTTATCTACCATCAAATATTATTATACGGCATTATTTATCTACCGTCAAATATTATTATACTGCATTATTTATCTACCATCAAATACTATTATACTGCATTATTTATCTACCATCAAATATTATTATACTGCATTATTTATCTACCATCAAATATTATTATACTGCATTATTTATCTACCATCAAATATTATTATACTGCATTATTTATCTACCATCAAATATTATTATACTGCATTATTTATCTACCGTCAAACATTATTATACTGCATTATTTATCTACCGTCAAATATTATTATACTGCATTATTTATCTACCATCAAATATTATTATACTGCATTATTTATCTACCATCAAATATTATTATACTGCATTATTTATCTACCATCAAATATTATCATACTGCATTATTTATCTACCGTCAAACATTATTATACTGCATTATTTATCTACCGTCAAATATTATTATACTGCATTATTTATCTACCATCAAATATTATTATACTGCATTATTTATCTACCATCAAATATTATTATACTGCATTATTTATCTACCGTCAAACATTATTATACTGCATTATTTATCTACCGTCAAATATTATTATACTGCATTATTTATCTACCATCAAATATTATCATACTGCATTATTTATCTACCATCAAATATTATTATACTGCATTATTTATCTACCGTCTAATATTATTATACTGCATTATTTATCTACCATCAAATATTATTATACTGCATTATTTATCTACCATCAAATATTATTATACTGCATTATATACTGCATTATTTATCTACCATCAAATATTATTATACTGCATTATTTATCTACCATAAAATATTATTATACTGTGTTATTTATCTACCATCAAACATTATTATACTGCATTATTTATCTACCGTCAAATATTATTATACTGCATTATTTATCTACCATCAAATATTATTATACTGCATTACTTATCTACCGTCAAATATTATTATACTGCATTATTTATCTACCATCAAATATTATTATACTGCATTACTTATCTACCATCAAATATTATTATACTGCATTATTTATCTACCATCAAATACTATTATACTGCATTATTTATCTACCATCAAATATTATTATACTGCATTATTTATCTACCATCAAATATTATTATACTGCATTATTTATCTACCATCAAACATTATTATACTGCATTATTTATCTACCGTCAAATATTATTATACTGCATTATTTATCTACCATCAAATATTATTATACTGCATTATTTATCTACCATCAAATATTATTATTCTGCATTATTTATCTACCTTCAAACATTATTATACTGCATTATTTATCTACCATCAAATATTATTATACTGCATTATTTATCTACCATCTAATATTATTATACTGCATTATTTATCTACCATCAAATATTATTATACTGCATTATTTATCTACCATCAAATATTATTTTGCATTCTTTATCTACCATCAAATATTATTATACTGCATTATTTAATATCAGGTGTACTTGTACTATCAAATATTATTATACTGCATTATTTATCTACCATCAAATATTATTATACTGCATTATTTATCTACCATCAACTATTATTATACTGCATTATTTATCTACCATCAAGTATTATTATACTGCATTATTTATCTACCATCAAATATTATTATACTGCATTATTTATCTACCATCAAATATTATTATACTGCATTATTTATCTACCATCAAATATTATTTTACTGCATTATTTATCTACCATCAAATATTATTATACTGCATTATTTATCTACCATCAAACATTATTATACTGCATTATTTATCTACCGTCAAATATTATTATACTGCATTATTTATCTACCATCAAATATTATTATACTGCATTACTTATCTACCGTCAAATATTATTATACTGCATTATTTATCTACCGTCAAATATTATTATACTGCATTATTTATCTACCGTCAAATATTATTATACTGCATTATTTATCTACCATCAAATATTATTATACTGCATTATTTATCTACCTTCAAATATTATTATACTGCATTATTTATCTACCATCAAATATTATTATACTGCATTATTTATCTACCGTCAAATATTATTATACTGCATTATTTATCTACCATCAAATATTATTATACTGCATTATTTATCTACCATCAAATATTATCATACTGCATTATTTATCTACCGTCAAACATTATTATACTGCATTATTTATCTACCGTCAAATATTATTATACTGCATTATTTATCTACCATCAAATATTATTATACTGCATTATTTATCTACCATCAAATATTATTATACTGCATTATTTATCTACCGTCAAACATTATTATACTGCATTATTTATCTACCGTCAAATATTATTATACTGCATTATTTATCTACCATCAAATATTATCATACTGCATTATTTATCTACCATCAAATATTATTATACTGCATTATTTATCTACCGTCTAATATTATTATACTGCATTATTTATCTACCATCAAATATTATTATACTGCATTATTTATCTACCATCAAATATTATTATACTGCATTATATACTGCATTATTTATCTACCATCAAATATTATTATACTGCATTATTTATCTACCATAAAATATTATTATACTGTGTTATTTATCTACCATCAAACATTATTATACTGCATTATTTATCTACCGTCAAATATTATTATACTGCATTATTTATCTACCATCAAATATTATTATACTGCATTACTTATCTACCGTCAAATATTATTATACTGCATTATTTATCTACCATCAAATATTATTATACTGCATTACTTATCTACCATCAAATATTATTATACTGCATTATTTATCTACCATCAAATACTATTATACTGCATTATTTATCTACCATCAAATATTATTATACTGCATTATTTATCTACCATCAAATATTATTATACTGCATTATTTATCTACCATCAAACATTATTATACTGCATTATTTATCTACCGTCAAATATTATTATACTGCATTATTTATCTACCATCAAATATTATTATACTGCATTATTTATCTACCATCAAATATTATTATTCTGCATTATTTATCTACCTTCAAACATTATTATACTGCATTATTTATCTACCATCAAATATTATTATACTGCATTATTTATCTACCATCTAATATTATTATACTGCATTATTTATCCACCATCAAATATTATTATACTGCATTATTTATCTACCATCAAATATTATTATTTTGCATTCTTTATCTACCATCAAATATTATTATACTGCATTATTTAATATCAGGTGTACTTGTACTATCAAATATTATTATACTGCATTATTTATCTACCATCAAATATTATTATACTGCATTATTTATCTACCATCAACTATTATTATACTGCATTATTTATCTACCATCAAGTATTATTATACTGCATTATTTATCTACCATCAAATATTATTATACTGCATTATTTATCTACCATCAAATATTATTATACTGCATTATTTATCTACCATCAAATATTATTTTACTGCATTATTTATCTACCATCAAATATTATTATACTGCATTATTTATCTACCATCAAACATTATTATACTGCATTATTTATCTACCGTCAAATATTATTATACTGCATTATTTATCTACCATCAAATATTATTATACTGCATTACTTATCTACCGTCAAATATTATTATACTGCATTATTTATCTACCGTCAAATATTATTATACTGCATTATTTATCTACCGTCAAATATTATTATACTGCATTATCTATCTACCATCAAATATTATTATACTGCATTATTTATCTACCTTCAAATATTATTATACTGCATTATTTATCTACCATCAAATATTATTATACTGCATTATTTATCTACCGTCAAATATTATTATACTGCATTATTTATCTACCGTCAAATATTATTATACTGCATTATTAATCTACCGTCAAATATTATTATACTGCATTATTTATCTACCATCAAATATTATTATACTGCATTATTTATCTGCCATCAAATATTATTATACTGCATTATTTATCTACCATCAAATATTATTATACTGCATTATTTATCTACCATCAAATATTATTATACTGCATTATTTATCTACCATCAAATATTATTATACTGCATTATTTATCTACCGTCAAATATTATTATACTGCATTATTTATCTACCATCAAATATTATTATACTGCATTATTTATCTACCGTCACATATTATTATCCTGCATTATTTAATATCAGGTGTACTTGTACAATCAAATATTATTATACTGCATTATTTAATATGAGGTGTACTTGTACTATCAAATATTATTATACTGTATTATTTATCTACCATCAAATATTATTATACTGCATTATTTAATATGAGGTGTACTTGTACCATCAAATATTATTATACTACATTATTTAATATGAGGTGTACTTG
Organism: Entelurus aequoreus; assembly: GCF_033978785.1. Classification (NCBI taxonomy): domain Eukaryota; kingdom Metazoa; phylum Chordata; class Actinopteri; order Syngnathiformes; family Syngnathidae; genus Entelurus; species Entelurus aequoreus. The sequence continues at coordinate 5,340,545 of NC_084751.1, forward strand.
TACTATCCAATATTATTATACTACATTATTTAATATGAGGTGTACTTGTACTATCCAATATTATTATACTACCTAATGTCGGTTGACGTGTACATGTGCCATCAAATATTGTTATGTTATATTATTTAAGATGAGATGTACTTAGTTAGCTAGTGGGTCCATGATGATGACTTCTGTTTTGTTAGATCAGCCATTTTACTGCCTTGTTACAATCACTGTTTGGAAGCAATGAAGGCATGTAAATAAACATTTCAGTGTAAAGAACAAGACCTGCCACTTAAATAACGGCGGCATCTTTGCAACATGCTAACTTTACTGTAAAAAGACGTGGTTTTAGCCATTTGAGGCTTGCGTAAGCTCAAAGGCTGGCGTGTATGGAAATAACTTACTGTCAGCCATCTTTCTGTCGAGTCCAAAAACGGAGGAGGCAGCCGCTTTTTTTCTTTCTTGTTTGTTTGCTGACTTTTATCACGTTTGAAAGGCTAAAAATGGCGCAGGAGAGTTTTTTTATTTCTCTCTTGTGTTTTTGTGACTTTTCGACAGCGCGACGTCGCCGTGCCTGGCGGTCAGCGCGCGTCTCATGCCGCCATGAAAGTGGCGTTTAAATATAGCATCTCTTCAAAGAGGCGGGAGAGCGAGCGCCGTTGACGGATGACAGCTGAGTTACTTATTTAGCACAAAGTCACTTTTCACAAAGTTCTCTCACACTGTCAAACAACCTGGACGCTCACCGCGTTAGCAATGCTAAGCTAACACATTTTACTGTCATTGTTCTTACTTGGTTACTATTTCCTTTATTTGACGTGTGGCGAGAGAGCCCTTAGGTTTGATTCCGTGCATGTTGGCGTCGTCTTTTCCACCCGCGTCTTTCTTCTGGTTCCTGATTGGCTGAGAAGGTCCAACAGGTGTAAAGGTGGTGAGGTGATGCTTCACTTCCAGGTCCCAAATAAAGACAGCTGATGATTAACAATACATTTCCAAAAAAGGATGAAGTACAAACAATTGAGGGAGAAAAAAGTACGAGCTATCTAAAAGTTGGAACAATTTCTAAAACGGTCGCCCATCTTTCATGCTTTTGTCCACCTTGGTTGCGATGCCATGTTATTCACATGTGAATAATGCTGTATAATAGACTGTATTTATGTTATTCACATGTGAATAATGCTGTATAATAGACTGTATTTATATTATTCACATGTGAATAATGCTGTATAATAGACTGTATTTATATTATTCACATGTGAATAATGCTGTATAATAGACTGTATTTATATTATTCACATGTGAATAATGTTGTATAATAGACTGTATTTATGTTATTCACATGTGAATAATGCTGTATAATAAACTGTATTTATATTATTCACATGTGAATAATGCTGTATAATAGACTGTATTTATGTTATTCACATGTGAATAATGCTTTATAATAGACTGTATTTATGTTATTCACATGTGAATAATGCTCTATAATAGACTGTATTTATATTATTCACATGTGAATAATGCTGTATAATAGACTGTATTTATATTATTCACATGTGAATAATGCTGTATAATAGACTGTATTTATATTATTCACATGTGAATAATGTTGTATAATAGACTGTATTTATGTTATTCACATGTGAATAATGCTGTATAATAAACTGTATTTATATTATTCACATGTGAATAATGCTGTATAATAAACTGTATTTATATTATTCACATGTGAATAATGCTGTATAATAGACTGTATTTATATTATTCACATGTGAATAATGCTGTATAATAGACTGTATTTATGTTATTCACATGTGAATAATGCTTTATAATAGACTGTATTTATGTTATTCACATGTGAATAATGCTGTATAATAGACTGTATTTATATTATTCACATGTGAATAATGCTGTATAATAGACTGTATTTATATTATTCACATGTGAATAATGCTGTATAATAGACTGTATTTATATTATTCACATGTGAATAATGTTGTATAATAGACTGTATTTATATTATTCACATGTGAATAATGCTGTATAATAGACTGTATTTATATTATTCACATGTGAATAATGCTGTATAATAGACTGTATTTATGTTATTCACATGTGAATAATGCTGTATAATAAACTGTATTTATATTATTCACATGTGAATAATGCTGTATAATAGACTGTATTTATATTATTCACATGTGAATAATGCTGTATAATAGACTGTATTTATGTTATTCACATGTGAATAATGCTTTATAATAGACTGTATTTATGTTATTCACATGTGAATAATGCTGTATAATAGACTGTATTTATATTATTCACATGTGAATAATGCTGTATAATAGATTGTATTTATGTTATTCACATGTGAATAATGCTGTATAATAGACTGGATTTATATTATTCACATGTGAATAATGCTGTATAATAGACTGTATTTATATTATTCACATGTGAATAATGCTGTATAATAGACTGTATTTATGTTATTCACATGTGAATAATGCTTTATAATAGACTGTATTTATGTTATTCACATGTGAATAATGCTGTATAATAGACTGTATTTATATTATTCACATGTGAATAATGCTGTATAATAGACTGTATTTATATTATTCACATGTGAATAATGCTGTATAATAGACTGTATTTATATTATTCACATGTGAATAATGTTCTATAATAGACTGTATTTATGTTATTCACATGTGAATAATGCTGTATAATAAACTGTATTTATATTATTCACATGTGAATAATGCTGTATAATAGACTGTATTTATATTATTCACATGTGAATAATGCTGTATAATAGACTGTATTTATGTTATTCACATGTGAATAATGCTTTATAATAGACTGTATTTATGTTATTCACATGTGAATAATGCTGTATAATAGACTGTATTTATATTATTCACATGTGAATAATGCTGTATAATAGATTGTATTTATGTTATTCACATGTGAATAATGCTGTATAATAGACTGTATTTATATTATTCACATGTGAATAATGCTGTATAATAGACTGTATTTATATTATTCACATGTGAATAATGCTGTATAATAGACTGTATTTATATTATTCACATATGAATAATGCTGTATAATAGACTGTATTTATATTATTCACATGTACAAAATACCTAAGTGTTTATTGTCTATTGTGAGTGAAGTGTGGTGCTGAATTTCCCCCAGAGATCAATAAAGTACTTTCTATTCTATTCTTGACCGGGATCAAAACTGAAAGTTCACTCTGTTGAGTGCACACACCTCCTTCTTCACCCTCTCTCTCCAGGCTGGTACCTCGTGACACCATTAATAATAATAATAATTGTGTGTGTGTGTGTGTGTGTGTGTGTGTGTGTGTGTGTGTGTGTGTGTGTGTGTGTGTGTGTGTGTGTGTGTGTGTGCATAGATAAAAGCACAGGGTGCATGTGTTGTGTGTATCTTCTTGGAGCAGAACCAAGGTCCAAGCTAGGGACTTGTAAGGCGTTCCATTTATCCCAAAGGAGGGCTAATGTTCCTTTGGATGTTGCCGTTAGCATTAGCATTAGCATTTGAAGGTTTACAGTGAAGGCGGAGCTTCATGACACACAGCTCTTGTCAGCTGACGTCATCAGTTTGTCAACACACACACACACTTTCTCACCTTTGTGTGTGTGTGTGTGTGTGTGTGTGTGTGTGTGTGTGTGTGTGTGTGTGTGTGTGTGTGTGTGTGAGGGGGAGGGGATTAAAGAGAATATTATCTTTGATGGAGATTAGACAAAGGCCAGCTTCATGATTAAATGTGTGTGTGTGTGTGTGTGTGTGTGTGTGTGTGTGTGTGTGTGTGTGTGTGTGTGTGTGTGTGTGTGTGTGTGTGTGTGTGTGTGTGTGTGCGTGTGTGTGTGTGTGTGTGTGTGTGAGAGACAGGAGTGTATATATAAAAGATTGGGTGCAGGGGGAGGAGCTAAGGAGATTAGTCACACATGCTCAGTGCGTGTATGAACACTTGTTGCTCCGACACCACGTTGGCTCCTCCCCCTTCTGAGGGCAGTGAAGGTGAGACGCTCCACTGCTTGGCTTTTATGGCGGCATAACACGCGGCGTGAGGCTGGAAGAGAGAGTAGACACACGAGGGGACATTATCCAGAATGACCTCTCATTCCCACTACTGAAATCCTTTCGTACACACGACTGAAATGCTCTCATACACACTACTGAAATGCTCTCATACACACGACTGAAATGCTCTCATACACACGACTGAAATGCTCTCATACACACGACTGAAATGCTCTCATACACACGACTGAAATGCTCTCATACACACGACTGAAATCCTTTCGTACACACGACTGAAATGCTCTCATACACACTACTGAAATGCTCTCATACACACTACTGAAATGCTCTCATACACGTGCACGACTGAAATGCTCTCATACACGTGCACGACTGAAATGCTCTCATACACGTGCACGACTGAAATGCTCTCATACACACTACTGAAATGCTCTCATACACACTACTGAAATGCTCTCATACACGTGCACGACTGAAATGCTCTCATACACATGACTGAAATGCTCTCATACACGTGCACGACTGAAATGCTCTCATACACGTGCACGACTGATATGCTTTCATACACGTGCACGACTGAAATGCTCTCATACACGTGCACGACTGAAATGCTCTCATACACGTGCACGACTGAAATGCTCTCATACACACTACTGAAATGCTCTCATACATGTGCACGACTGAAATGCTCTCATACACGTGCACGACTGAAATGCTCTCATACACGTGCACGACTGAAATGCTCTCATACACACGACTGAAATGCTCTCATACACGTGCACGACTGAAATGCTCTCATACACGTGCACGACTGAAATGCTCTCATACACGTGCACGACTGAAATGCTCTCATACACGTGCACGACTGAAATGCTCTCATACACGTGCACGACTGAAATGCTCTCATACACACGACTGAAATGCTCTCATACACGTGCACGACTGAAATGCTCTCATACACACTACTGAAATGCTCTCATACATGTGCACGACTGAAATGCTCTCATACACACTACTAAAATGCTCTCATACACGTGCACGACTGAAATGCTCTCATACACGTGCACGACTGAAATGCTCTCATACATGTGCACGACTGAAATGCTCTCATACACATGACTGAAATCCTCATACACATCACTGAAATTCTTTCATTCACACTACTGAAATCCTCTCATTCGCACTACTGAAATCCTTTCATACGCACAACTGAAATCCTCTCACACACACGACTTAAATGCTCTCATACACACCACTGAAATTCTTTAACACACACTACTAAAACACTTTCACATAAACAATCAAAACAATTATTCTCTCACACACACACTTGAATAAAACGCTCTCAGTTTCAGTAGTGTGTGTGAGAGGATTTCAGTTGTGTGTATTAGAGGAATTCAGTTGTGTATGTAATAATTAATTCTGAATAATGTCCCTAACGGCACCTCACACACACACACACACACACACACACACACACACACACACACACACACACACACACACACACACACACACACACACACACACACACACACACACACACACGGTGGAAAGGCGTCCATTAGAGGCGGAGGGGGGTGTAAGAATGCTCTTTTGAACACTAACACAATGCTGATAGCATCGTTTCACAAATATGCTAACACTGCACTCTGTGTGTGTGTGTGTGTGTGTGTGTGTGTGGGAGTGTGTGTGTGTGTGTGTGTGTGTGTGTGGGAGTGTGTGTGTGTGTGTGTGCGTGTGTGTGTGTGTGTAAGTCAGAGTTCATCCCTCTTTGTCAAACGTCACTTAAGCGACGGTGTGTTGCTGAGACGCTTACAGGAAGTGACATCACAGCGCCCTCTCCGTGTCATGTGACCTCGGGCGTTGTGCCCAGGAAGAAAAATGTCCAGGTGTGTGGTGGTTACCTCGCCGCCACCACCCGCTTGTCTTCTCTCTCCTCCTGCGGCCATGAATATTGATGAGGGCGTTGGTGGCGTCGTAAC
>NC_084751.1:5351594-5369094 GCF_033978785.1 Entelurus aequoreus
CCATTATCGGACATCCCTAGTAATAATATAATAATATACAATGTGTATATTAAACCTTAATGGAGGTTTTTTTAGAGCGCTTTATAGACACAATAGCATGAGACTCATTACTTTAATTGTTAGCTGACTCTTGCTAGTGCTTATTTATGATTTAGAATGCACAAAGAAGAAAAAACATGTATGTTCTTTATAGTGAATGACAGACAATGATGAACTTGTAGTTTCAATTTGGAGAAGAATGTTAGTTTTGATGTCAGCTGACAAGGAAGTGGAGTCTTTTAATTCCTACAAAATAAAACCAACTTCTGACTTTAGTGCCGCTGATTTCCCAGCAGGCCTCAGTGCGAGCACAGATAGGACAAGGAAAGTTCTGCTCTTTATGAAAGCACTTTTTTACTGACCCCCCCTCACACGAGTGTGTGTGTGTGTGTGTGTGTGTGTGTGTGTGTGTGTGTGTGTGTGCAGATAAACACCCCGCAGTGTACACATGTCCTACAACTATTTGCCCTGTTCATGGCTGCCATCCATGCCTGGGTGTGTGTGTGTGTGTGTGTGTGTGTGTGTGTGTGTGTGTGTGTGTGTGTGTGTGTGTGTGTGTGTGCAGATAAACACCCCGCAGTGTACACATGTCCTACAACTCTTTGCCCTGTTCATGGCTGCCATCCAGGCCTGTGTGTGTGTGTGTGTGTGTGTGTGTGTGTGTGTGTGTGCGTGTGTGTGTGTGTGTGTGTGTGTGTGTGTGTGTGTGTGTGTGTGTGTGTGTGTGTGTGTGTGCACAGGTCGTGGTCATGTGACTTGCCGGCCATCAGTCTTGGTGACGTTGTCAATCAGGGCCGTTGTTCGATCTCCGCTGGCAAACGCTTGCTGCAAATAAAGTGTCAGAAAAATTCTGTGGTTATCAATCACCGGCGCCGCCTCGGCCCCGGTGCATTATGGGACGCCGTCCCGGCCTGCCGTGTGTTGATTGTGTTGATTGTGTTGTTTTTGGTCAGAGCTGACAGCTGTGTGATGTCAGCTCTTTGGGAAGAAAATATTGTCGACACACATTACAAGACTTGCATTTGTCACACTACAACACACTAACCACACACTAACCACACACTAACCACACACACACTAACCACACACATTAACCACACACACTACAACACACTAACCACACACACTAACCACACACTAACACACTAACAACACACACTAAGAAGTAGAAGTCTGACTCTTACTAACCCATTACAACCCATCTGAAGACTAACCTAGTAGAAGTGTCTCTAATACTAACACACTCCAACCCATCTGAAGACTAACCTAGTAGAAGTATCACTCTTACTAACACACTCCAACCCATCTGAAGACTAACCTAGTAGAAGTGTCTCTAATACTAACACACTCCAACCCATCTGAAGACTAACCTAGTAGAAGTATCACTCTTACTAACACACTCCAACCCATCTGAAGACTAACCTAGTAGAAGTATCACTCTTACTAACACACTCCAACCCATCTGAAGACTAACCTAGTAGAAGTGTCACTCTTAATAACAGACTACAACCCATCTGAAGACTAACCTAGTAGAAGTATCACTCTTACTAACACACTCCAACCCATCTGAAGACTAACCTAGTAGAAGTGTCACTCTTAATAACAGACTACAACCCATCTGAAGACTAACCTAGTAGAAGTATCACTCTTACTAACACAATCCAACCCATCTGAAGACTAACCTAGTAGAAGTATCACTCTTACTAACACACTCCAACCCATCTGAAGACTAACTTAGTAGAAGTCTGACTCTTACTAACACATTACTAACCTAGTAGAAGTATGACTCTTACTAACACATGACTAACCTAGTAGAAGTATGACTCTTACTAACACACTCCAACCCATCTGAAGACTAACCTAGTAGAAGTATCACTCTTACTAACACACTCCAACCTATCTGAAGACTAACCTAGTAGAAGTCTGACTCTTACTAACACATGACTAACCTAGTAGAAGTCTGACTCTTACTAACACATTACTAACCTAGTAGAAGTCTGACTCTTACTAACACATGACTAACCTAGTAGAAGTCTGACTCTTACTAACACATTACTAACCTAGTAGAAGTATGACTCTTACTAACACATGACTAACCTAGTAGAAGTCTGACTCTTACTAACACACTCCAACCCATCTGAAGACTAACTTAGTAGAAGTCTGACTCTTACTAACACATTACTAACCTAGTAGAAGTATGACTCTTACTAACACATGACTAACCTAGTAGAAGTATGACTCTTACTAACACACTCCAACCCATCTGAAGACTAACCTAGTAGAAGTATCACTCTTACTAACACACTCCAACCCATCTGAAGACTAACCTAGTAGAAGTCTGACTCTTACTAACACATGACTAACCTAGTAGAAGTCTGACTCTTACTAACACATGACTAACCTAGTAGAAGTCTGACTCTTACTAACACATTACTAACCTAGTAGAAGTATGACTCTTACTAACACATGACTAACCTAGTAGAAGTCTGACTCTTACTAACACATGACTAACCTAGTAGAAGTCTGACTCTTACTAACACATGACTAACCTAGTAGAAGTCTGACTCTTACTAACACATGACTAACCTAGTAGAAGTCTGACTCTTACTAACACATGACTAACCTAGTAGAAGTCTGACTCTTACTAACACATTACTAACCTAGTAGAAGTATGACTCTTACTAACACATGACTAACCTAGTAGAAATCTGACTCTTACTAACACATGACTAACCAAGTAGAAGTCTGACTCTTACTAACACATTACTAACCTAGTAGAAGTCTGACTCTTACTAACACATTACTAACCTAGTAGAAGTATGACTCCTACTAACACATGACTAACCTAGTAGAAGTATGACTCTTACTAACACATGACTAACCCAGTAGAAGTATGACTCTTACTAACACATGACTAACCCAGTAGAAGTATGACTCTCACTAACACATGACTAACCTAGTAGAAGTATGACTCTTACTAACACATGACTAACCTAGTAGAAGTATGACTCTTACTAACACATTACTAACCTAGTAGAAGTCTGACTCTTACTAACACATTACTAACCTAGTAGAAGTCTGACTCTTACTAACACATGACTAACCTAGTAGAAGTATGACTCTTACTAACACATGACTAACCTAGTAGAAGTCTGACTCTTACTAACACATGACTAACCCAGTAGAAGTATGACTCTTACTAACACATGACTAACCTAGTAGAAGTCTGACTCTTACTAACACATGACTAACCTAGTAGAAGTATGACTCTTACTAACACATGACTAACCTAGTAGAAGTATGACTCTTACTAACACATGACTAACCTAGTAGAAGTATGACTCTTACTAACACATGACTAACCTAGTAGAAGTCTGACTCTTACTAACACATGACTAACCTAGTAGAAGTCTGACTCTTACTAACACATTACTAGTAGAAGTCTGACTCTTACTAGTAGAAGTATGACTCTTACTAACACATGACTAACCTAGTAGAAGTCTGACTCTTACTAAGAGATTGCATGCATGCTGACAGGAGGCTTCATTAAGCACACAGGTGTGTCTTTAGCGGCCATGTTTTCCGGCCACCCGGGCAGCTCGTTAAGAGGACCAGCTGTGCCTAATTTCCCACAATGCAATGCAACGAGTGGCAGAGCACTTCCTTGCTGGACAGCAGCTAATGTGTTTCCTGCTAGCATCACACATTTCAGCTAATAATAATCATTATTATTATTATTGTGTGAATGTCCAGCTATGCACATATTTAAGATTATACACCAAAACATAATCTAATATTATTATTATTATTATTTTATTTAACTTTTTATATTATTATTATTATTATTGTTATTATTATTATTATTATGTTACATAAGCATTCACACATTTAAGATTCTACACTACAAAAAAACATCTATTACTGTTATTATTATTGTTATTATTATTATTATTAGCATTATTGTGTGAATATTCAAGCATTCACACATTTAAGATAGTACACTAAGATATAATCTATTTATTATCATTATTACGATTAATATTATGATTCTTATTAACAATAATTTTATTATTATGTTACATGAACATTCACACATTTAAGATTCTACACAAAAAAAATAATCTATTATTTTTATTATTATTATTATTGTAATTATTATTATTATTATTATTATTATTATTATTAGTAATGTTATTCTGATGATGATGATGATGATGATGATGATGATGATGATTATTGTGTAAATGTTCAAGCATTCACACACTTAAGGTTCTACACCAGAAAAATAATCTATTATTATTATTAATATTATTATTATTGTTATTATGCGAATGTCCAAGCATTCACACATTTAAGATTGTACACTAAAATGTAATCTATTTATTATTATTATTGTTATTATTATTACGATTATTATTATGATTCTTATTTACAATATTTTTATTATTATTATTATGTTACATAAGCATTCACACATTTAAGATTCTACACCAAAAAATCATCTATTATTATTATTATTATTGTTATTATATTATCATTATTATTATTATTATTTAAGATTATACACTAAAAAAATCATCTATTTATAATTATTCCGCTGCACACTTGTCATCAGATGGAACACGTTCAAGTATGAAAACGTTCAACTCAACCGGGAATTTTCCAAACTAATGTATAAAATGTTTGGAAGATTCCTTCAAAAGTCATTAATTATAGTTACTAGCATACAAGCTATTTAATTACGAACGGAATTACTCTTCAACAAATGTTAGTAGTTACTAAAAACTTCAAATATCTGGTGTATGCAGTTGAGAGACGTTTCATGAGAGCGGAGTGTGCACGTGCCTGTTGGCAAGTGACGTGTGACGTCAGCTAGATTGCTCAGCAGGTGCTTCTTAGCTGATTGATTGAAACTTTTATTAGTAGATTGCACAGTACAGTACATATTCCGTACAATTGACCACTAAATGGTAACACCCCAATAAGTTTTTACACTTGTTTAAGTCGGGGTCCACGTTAATCAATTCATGGTACAAATATATACTATCAGCATAATACAGTCCGATATATACTATCATCATGATACAGTCCAATATATACTATCAGCATAATACAGTCCAATATATACTATCATCATAATACAGTCCAATATATACTATCATCATAATACAGTCCAATATATACTATCATCATAATACAGTCCAATATATGCTATCATCATTATACAGTCTGATATATACTATCATCATAATACAGTCCGATATATACTATCATCATAATACAGTCCAATATATACTATCATCATAATACAGTCTGATATATACTATCATCATAATACAGTCCAATATATACTATCATCATAATACAGTCTGATATATACTATCATCATAATACAGTCTGATATATACTATCATCATAATACAGTCTGATATATACTATCATCATAATACAGTCTGATATATACTATCATCATAATACAGTCTGATATATACTATCATCATAATACAGTCATCACACAAGTTCATCATCAGAGTTTATTCATTGAATTATTGACATTATTTACAATCTGTTGAGTATTTTCACCAGATGGTGTTAGCGCTAGTTCATACAGAGTGTGAATGTGACTGCAGGGCTGTAGTCTCCTAGTCCAGTGGTCCCCAACCACCGGGCTGCGGACCGATTGGTACCAGGAAAAAAAAAAAAAAAAAAAAAAAAAAAAAAAAAAAAAATTAAATCAACATAGAAAAACACATTTTATACATTATATATCAATGTACATCAATACAGTCTGCAGGGATACAGCCCGTAAGCACACATGAATGTATTTCTTTATGAAAAAAATAAATACAAAAATACAAAAATAATTTTTTTTTAAATTAAATCAACATAGAAAAACAGATTTTATACATTATATATCAATGTAGATGAATACAGTCTGCAGGGATACAGCCCGTAAGCACACATGATTGTATTTCTTTATGGAAAAAAAAATTAAAAAAAATAAAAAATTAATTAAATCAACATAGAAAAACACATTTTATACATTATATATCAATGTACATCAATACAGTCTGCAGGGATACAGCCCGTAAGCACACATGATTGTATTTCTTTATGGAAAAAAAAATAAAAATAAAATAAAAATAAAAAAATTAAATCAACATAGAAAAACAGATTTTATACATTATATATCAATGTAGATCAATACAGTCTGCAGGGATACAGCCCGTAAGCACACATGATTGTATTTCTTTATGAAAAAAAATAAAAAAAATAAAAAATAAATACAATAAATTTAATTAAATCAACATAGAAAAACACATTTTATACATTATACCGTATTTCCTTGAATAGCCGCAGGGGCGCTAATTAATTTAAAACCTCTTCTCACTCCTGCGGTTACCAAAACCATGCGGAATGAGCAAGCATGCTCTAATTATTTCAAAACCTCTTCTCACTCCGGCGCATACCTTATCATTAAAAACACATTTAATAAAAAAAACGTTATTATGATCTTACCTTTACTTGTAGATGGGTCCATGTGCAGCTGCTTCTGATCAAAGGCAGTCTTTCTCATCTTTCTTCAATTTTAAAAGTCTCTGGAGATATTCCTTTAATTATTACCTCCTGCTTCGATTGAAAGTCCAGTTTAGAAAACGGTTTTATTTTAGATATGTAATCCTCCATGTTAAAAGTGCAAGCAAACAATTGCTGCATGCTTGCTGCTTGCTGTCTTCTTCTGCAGTACCTGTCTCCTGCAGTACTGGTAGTCGCAAGAAGGATCACTAGCGCCCTCTACCACCTGGAGGCGGGAGTCATTTAATGACTCATATTTGACCCGGCAGAAGTGCCAAGCATGCGCTAATTATTTTGCGAAACGAGTTTGACCCGGCTGTAATTCTAGGCAGGCGAATACTATATTCCCGGCGCCAATTCAAGGAAATACGGTATATCAATGTAGATCAATACAGTCTGCAGGGATACAGCCCGTAAGCACACATGATTGTATTTCTTTATGGAAAAAAATAAAAAAAATAAAAAATAAATAAAATACATTTAATTAAATCAACATAGAAAAACACATTTTATACATTATATATCAATGTAGATCAATAAAGTCTGCAGGGATACAGCCCGTAAGCACACATGATTGTATTTCTTTATGGAAAAAAAATAAAATAAAAAAATAAATAAATAAATATCGCCCCCCCCCCCCCCCACCCCGGTCCGTGGGACAAATTTTCAAGCGTTGACCGGTCCGCAGCTACAAAAAGGTTGGGGACCACTGTCCTAGTGCACAAACGAGGTACTGCAAGGTGGCAAGCTTGTCATTTCTTCAACCAAACATTTATTATTTGTTATTCCCTCGTAGTAGTAGCGTGTTTGCTGTGTGATGTTGCCGTGTGGCCCTGCTCGTTGCTTCCATTCAGAAACAAATGTCACTCCCCGCAGTGGACTCGTGACGTCGTCGTCGTCATGTGACGCTGGAAATGGATGAAAGGGGCCCTCTGCATCCTTCAATTGTTTCGGATGCGACCAACGCTGTAAAAAAAGGACGGATGTTGGTGGCGTTCTTCCTGCTCGCTCAGCGCCTGGTCTGCTGCTGTTGCCATGGAAACCCCCTTGGATTTCATCAACACCGTCCCCGGCGGGACACTCGGAACCGGGCTTGTCCGATCACGCGTGTCACGCACACACACACACACACACACACACACACACACACACACACACACACACACACACACGCACACACCAAGCGGCAGCATCTGCGCGGCCAAAGGTCGGCCGCATCGGGAAGAGTCGCTCCAGCGGCGGCTGATTACAAATTGTAATGGCGGCCGGCGCCTGAATGATGGCAGCGTCGCGCCCTACGACGCCGCGCGACATTTGTCCTGACATTTGTCGGCGCGTTTGTCACGCCGGCGGCTCCCCGGGTTGTCGCCGCGCCGACGTTTCTACGTCTCAACTCGTGGAGGAAGTGTCGCCTTTCTACTTCCTGCGGGGACTTCCTGTGATGATTCCCTAATAAACTGGCTCCGGTGAGCCTCAAAGGTAACCTCTAGGCATGGTCAATTGATTAGGTACACCTTCTATGTTGACTTTATCACCTCAGGCGTGTGACCGGGCGGCAAAACTATATCAAGATATATATCGCGATACACACGTCATCGATATCAATGAAAAATGCGTTCGGTGAAATGTGGGATCATTTTTTTAAATTAATTTAAGGAGTGATCACGTGACACGCTGACAGCCAATCAGGTGACCGTATCGACTATCACGTTTGGTTGACTCTTTGCACGAGAGAGACCGCAGTCAGACCAATGTGGTCCGTACGTGATGGAAGGCAAGAGCGCTAATACCACACCACCTTAGCTCACCCTTTAGAGCACAGCTGTAGCTTCCCACTAAACCTGCAGGAAATTGTTCTTCTCAGGTTTCTCCATGTTTACATTTGCACTATTTTCTTACACTTTATGAATCATTTCTTACATATTTTGAAGATCTTATTGTCAAGTGTTGTTACACTTATGAATCATTTGTTAAATATTTGAAGATCTTATTGTCAAGTGTTGAATGTGATTTAGTTGACATTGTTGGAGTGTTTTCTTGCTTGTGTGGACATTTACTTTCTGCCTTCATAGCTGAGGAATTATAATCAGAAGAAGGTTACATTTCAAATAAGTAATATTCTCCTGCTTCTCGTTTTCCATAAGTCATAAAAAATGTCAATATTGATCAATATGGACCGATATGTTAATCATGTTTAAACAACTTCCGTAGTTAAATAAAAATAACAGGGCAAATAAATGTTACACAGCCGTTATTTCCTGCCACTAAACCTGCAGGGAATAGTTCTTCTTCTCGGGTTTCTCCATGTTTACATTTGCACTATTTTCTTACACTTTATGAATCATTTCTTACATATTTTGATGATCTTATTGTCAAGTGTGGAATGTGATTAGACTATTTAGTTGACATTGTTGGAGTGTTTTCATGCTTGTGTTGACATTTACTTTCTGCCTTCATATTATAATCACAGGAAGTTACATTTGAAATATGTAAAAAAAAAAAAAAAAAAAAATGTTATATGGTTTTCAGCCAGATGTATTTATCATTATTAATATTGAATACTTAATCATTGAGTATGGTACATTATTTTATATGGAACATTTGATTAAAGATGGGTATTCAAGTTGAAAATGTTCTAATGCCAGGTTCACACCAACGGCGCTTGCCGCGCTTTAAAGCGGCGAGCAAAGCGCCGTCATTTTTTGTCAATTTTTCCACAAATATCCCGATCTCCGAAGTAATGTTATGCTTCGATACGCTCTGACACGAATTAGTCGCCGCTTTGGGGGGACGAATGACCGTTCCTCACGATTTGATGCCGCTTTAAATCACGCTTTGATACGTTTTATTAGGCTTTATTGGACTTTATTACGCTTTGATGCGATCCTGACGCTTTAAATCAGGCTCTGACAACAATTATCAAGCTCTGTTGTGCATTGGAATGAATGTGTCATGAACATTGTGAACATTCATTTGTAATAATGACTTTGAAATGTGATGTTGTTATGTAATGATGTGCAATTTGGAAGATGCTGTGATGACCATTTTGCGAATTTGATGAATAAATTGCGTGCGCACACGTAATATAATAAAAAAAGAGAAATATGATAAACAAATAAGTTAAAAAAAAAAAGTGAAAAACTCAGTGTACTAAGTTTTCCCCACATTTTTTTAGATTGATCTATTTATTTGATTTCTCTTTTTGTTTTATTATATACAGGATAAAACACATAATGTAATAAAAAAGAGAAATATGATAAACAAATAAGTTAAAAAAAATGTGAAAAACTCAGTATACTGTTTTCCACACATTTTTTATATTCATTTATTTTTTCAATTTCTCTTTTTTTATCCGTTATATTATGTTTATTATTTATTATTTATTATGTTTGAGTTTGCATGTTCTCCCCGTGACTGCGTAGGTTCCCTCCGGGTACTCCGGCTTCCTCCCACCTCCAAAGACATGCACCTGGGGATAGGCCCCTCCCACCTCCAAAGACATGCACCTGGGGATAGGCCCCTCCCACCTCCAAAGACATGCACCTGGGGATAGGCCCCTCCCACCTCCAAAGACATGCACCTGGGGATAGGTTGATTGGCAACACTAAATTGGCCCTAGTGTGTGAATGTGAGTGTGAATGTTGTCTGTCTATCTGTGTTGGCCCTACAATGAGGTGGCGACTTGTCCAGGGTGTACTCCGCCTTCCGCCCGATTGTAGCTGAGATAGGCTCCAGCGACCCCCGCGACCCCGGAGGGAATAAGCGGTAGAAAATGGATGGATGGATGGATCTTCATTTCTTTTATTTCTTTGTCATCTTAATAAATATCTATCTTTCATTTCTTATGCTAGTTGACAATAATAAAAGCATTTCTTTTATTTTTTATATTCGTTTATTTTTTCAATTTCTCTTTTTTCCCCGTTATATTATGTTTATTATTTATTATTTATTATGTTTTATATTCATTTATTTTTTCAATTTCTCTTTTTTTCCCGTTATATTATGTTTATTATTTATTATGTTTTATATTCATTTATTTTTCAATTCCTCTTTTTTTTCCGTTATATTATGTTTATTATTTATTATTTATTATGTTTTATATTCATTTATTTTTTCAATTCCTCTTTTTTTCCGTTATATTATGTTTATTATTTATTATTTATTATGTTTTATATTCATTTATTTTTTCAATTTCTCTTTTTTTTCCGTTATATTATGTTTATTATTTATTATTTATTATGTTTTATATTCATTTATTTTTTCAATTCCTCTTTTTTTCCCGTTATATTATGTTTATTATTTATTATTTATTATGTTTTATATTCATTTATTTTTTCAATTTATCTTTTTTTTCCGTTATATTATGTTTATTATTTATTATTTATTATGTTTTATATTCATTTATTTTTTCAATTTCTCTTCTTTTTTCGTTATATTATGTTTATTATTTATTTATTATGTTTTATATTCATTTATTTTTTCAATTTCTCTTTTTTTCCCGTTATATTATGTTTATTATTTATCATTTATTATGTTTTATATTCATTTATTTTTTCAATTTCTCTTCTTTTTTCGTTATATTCAATGTCACTAGTCAATATCACAGTCACTTCCTATTTGTAGTTGTAGACTGGGGTCTGCACTTTGAACCATGTTGGCACACTTGCCGCATGTCCCGCTTCACTACAAGCTTTCCCACCATCCATTACGACCCTCACGCTTTAATCACGCTTTGTTACGCTTTAACGCCGCTCTGTTACGCTTTAATGCCGCTTTGTATGCCGCTTTAAAGCGCCGTTGGTGTGAACCTAGCATAAAATATGCTTTTTCACATTTGATCAATTCTAAGCTTGAATAGAAATGTACTTATGATCGGGGGTTGTCCTTATCGGATATTGATAGTGGATATCAGTATCGTGTGAGACGGACAGTCTTATTATTTCCTGTCAAAATGTCAATAATAAAAAAGTTGTCACACGTTGTTGGTGAAAAGATCAGGGGCCTCATGCATTAAGAGTTTTGGTTACCAAAAGTAGTCCTCCCAATGATACGTAAAACTTGGTGTTTACAACAGAACTACATCAGCAGATACAATATCTGCACATATGATACCAGTATTTAGTATCTGACAATAAATAATTAGTGGAGTGGATAGTAATAAACGCTGCTCAAGCCATACTTGCCAACCCCCCCCCAAATCTCCCGAATTTGGAGGTCTCAAGGTTGGCAAGTATGGCTCAAGCGTCCTTTTAGCTTTCAAAACGTCCATTTTGTTTGCCGGGGTATCCAGTTTTTGTCCTTCTATTTTTTGGTCCAGTTTTGTTTTGGCTATGGCAACAATCAAGCCTCCGTATGCAACACTGAGTGTGGGCTCATTGAAGGAGCGCCACCAGTTTCATGATCAATCAAATACCACAACAGAGATGGACGGACATGAATAAACGCTGCTCAAGCGTCCTTTTAGCTTTTTCAAAACGTCCATTTTGTTTGCCGGGAGATCCAGTTTTTGTCCTTCTATTTTTTGGTCCAGTTTTGTTTTGGTTACGGCAACAATCAAGCCTCCGTATGCAACACTCAGTATGGGCTCATTGAAGGAGCGCCACCAGTTTCATGATCAATCAAATACCACAACAGAGATGGACGGACATGAATAAACGCTGCTCTAGCGTCCTTTTAGCTTTCAAAACGTCCATTTTGTTTGCCCGGGGAATCCAGTTTTTGTCCTTCTATTTTTTTGGTCCAGTTTTGTTTTGGCCACGGCAACAATCAAGCCTCGTCTGTGCCACGCGTATTTCCACGCTCCGTCCACTCTCTGCGGCCGTGTTTAATACATGAGGCCCCCGGTCTTGTCACCTGTCACTCACAAGTCACCGTCATGTCCCGGTGTACCTGATAAATTGTCCAGCGAAGTGGCGCGTCCGTCAAAGCGCTCGTTTGGCACTTGGAGAAGTGCTCTGCCTGTCCCTAATGTTGTGGCCTGCTGCTGCTGAAGTCTGAGGCTCACGGCGCCTCCTTGGGGGGCTTTCAAGCAATAAGAGGGGGGCTTAGCACTGATACCACGAGGAAGAAGCATCCGGGAGACCACCCCCACACTGACGACCACCCCCACACTGACGGAAGACCAAAAGAAGAGAAATCCCCTTTTTAGGCGGGCCTTGAAGGGGACATTGATCAGCGCTAAATAAAGGTTAAGTAGATCCAAACTAACGTGTCCTCTGGGACATCTTCATCCATTAAGACACAATCTCATCCTCCCTCCTCTTCCTCCTGCCGGGGGGGGGGGGCCACGGCGCTCTTCAAAAACTGCGGGAGTGAAACCAAGGGCGCCGACTTCCTGCCTGCCGCTAACTGTTGTGAAGCAAGTGAACGCGTCGCGACAACGCCCCTAGGTCCGAAAAGAGTCTAAAAGGGATTTGGATCCACATTTAGAACCCCTCCGAGTGGTCCACATACCAGATCAGGTCTTGTTAGGGACAAGAGGATCATGTAGACTTGATATGGATGCAGAGCAGGTTGCAAAAAGTCCACAAAAACAAATGCAAGGTGAAATATTCAAGGACACAAAAGGAGCTCAGAGATGACGCAAGCAGCGGCGCCACTTCTACATACAGCTACAAAGGTCTGACACGACAACAACTGAAAAATGAGCACTAAATGATACATATCGTGAGCAGGCTCCGTCCTAGGGTGCCCACTAGCTCAATGTCAGGCGAGGGTCTGTCCAGGGAGTGTCCGGAACGTGCTCATTCACGTCCCTTCCTCCGGTCTCTCCACGTGGCAGAGAGCCGGATGCGAACATGCCCACGGTCTAGAGACTTCCCCCTCCAGGCAGATTTAAATGTCCACACAAAAAAAAAAAAATCACCAAAATGCAGCACAGGAGTCAGGAAAGAGACCGGAACCAAAAGGACTCCTCCATGCCCCGCCCACTCCAGCTGGCAGCCATTTTGCTATGTTGGAAAAAAAATGTCATATATATATATATATATATATATATATATATATATATATATATATATATATATATATATATATATATATATATATACACATATATATTTATAGATATATGTATACACATGCTGGGTCAGGAAAAAACACAGAGGCTATTTCATCCCTACAAGCCTGTTTTTCAGGTTTCTCTGCTCTTCAGGGGATTATATATATATATATATATATATATATATATATATATATATATATATATATATATATATATATATATATATGTGTATATAGCTTATACATACTGTATGTATATGTGTAGATATCATATATACATATTACAATAATATAATGGATATATGATTAGTTATTCATACAATAGGATATTAAGTAGGGATGTCCGATAATGGCTTTTTGCCGATATCCGATATGCCGATATTGTCCAACTCTTAAATTACCGATACCAATATCAAACGATACCGATATATAGAGTCGTGGAATTAACACATTATTATGCCTAATTTGGACAACCAGGTATGGTGAAGATAAGGTACTTTTTAAAAAAAACTGAATCAAATAAAATAAGATAAATAAATTAAAAACATTTTCTTGAATAAAAAAGAAAGTACAACAATATAAAAACAGTTACATAGAAACTAGTAATTAATGAAAATGAGTAAAATGAAGTGTTAAAGGTTAGTACTATTAGTGGAGCAGCAGCACGCACAATCATGTGTGCTTACGGACTGTATCCCTTGCAGACTGTATTGATATATATTGATATATAATGTAGGAAGCAGAATATTAATAACAGAAAGAATGAATGAGTGTAAATGGGGGATGGAGGTTTTTTATATATGCACTAGTTGTAAGTGTATCTTGTGTTTTTTTATGTGGATTTAATAAAAAAAAAAAAAAAAAAAAAAAAAAAAAAGAACGATACTGATAATAAAAAAACGATACCGATAATTTCCGATATTACATTTTAACGCATTTATCGGCCATCTCTAATATTAAGAGTATGTGAAAGTTGGACTAGTGTGGGGAGAGTTTAGCATGTTTCCCATCATGCATTGTAGTTGATTAAACAAGTGTAGTTTTCAAACATGTGTGGTGTTTGGACATTTTTTTTGGAATGATATCCACAAAATGTAATGATGAGGTTGTGTAGCGTGTGACCGTGTGTGTTGACTTCTTGTGGCGCTTGCAGTTTGTGGCGCCGCGAGTGGGAGAGGTTGTTTGGATTGGGTCGTATAAGTAAATGCCGTGCTGCATGCTGGTGAATGTTCAATTGGTGGTCGTTAACCTGCTTTACTCTCGTTGTCCACGAGGTTTTCATTTATTTATTTATTTATTTATTTCAGGCAGTGACATAAAAAAAAAAAAAATAATAATAATACAAAGTTGACAACACATAATAACATAAATGAATAGAGTGCAAAAGGTAATGTATAGTAAATAATGCATGATTTGATTGTGGCAATTTTGCTGTCAGATATTTCAAATTAACATCCATTCATCCAATTCCTACTGCTTGTCCCTCTCAGGGTCACGGGGGTGGCTATGCTCCGTGTTATTATTATTATTATTATTATTATTATGTGTGTCCCTATTTATAAGGACTATACACCCATCCAAGAATATTGCATTGTACATCAACTGTCTCATTGACATGTACCCTATTTTCTGGACTATAGAGCAGGTCCGCGGACCGATTGGTACCGGGCCGCACAAGAAATTAAAAAAAAAAAAAAATTAAAAAAAAAATAAAATAAATAAATAAATTATGAAATCAACATAAAAATCACAATATATACATTATATATCAATATAGATCAATAAAGTCTGCAGGGATACAGTCCGTAAACACACATGATTGTATTTATTTATGTAAAAAAAAAAAAAAAAAAAAAATTAAATTTTTTTTTTAAACACCCCCCCCCCCGGTCCGTGGGACACATTTTCAAGCGTTGACCGGTCCGCAGCTACAAAAAGGTTGGGGACCACTGCTATAGAGCACACCTGTATATAAGCCACACCCACTTTTAGTAGAACATATATGTTCCATATATTAGCTGCGCTGGACTATAAGTCACAGATATTTACGTTGTTATTTACAATTTTTTTTAAATTTAATTGTTTCCAAACAGTGTCTCTAACAAGGCAGTAAAACGGCCGATCAAGCAAAACAGAAGTCATGGTCATGGACCCACTAGCTGCGCAAGCTAGCTCTCCGATCAGCTAAACCGACTCAATAACTCCACGGTGACGTTTTGGTGACTTTACTGAGGAATTTGTGAAAGTGAAACAACACAAAAAGAACGCTGTTGTACGAGTAGAAACGCTATGGATGGCGAGAGGACCAGTCTAAACAGAAGGGCCCCTGCAGGGAGCGAGCTCCTCCAAAAGATGGCGACAAAGCACAAACAATAACACACCTTGTCAGTGTCTTTGCGTGTTTTTTTTTTCTAAATTGACAGCAGGCTAATGCTACGTTAGCACATAGCATTAGCCTGTTTTGATCCAGCTGATGATGTCAGAATGTTCACGGCCTTCTGAGTGAGGCTCTGAGCTTTAGTGTGTGGATGTTGTCGGGAGACGTGAGGCCCGACCAGGAGGGACGGGTGGAACTTGCTTGTTTTTGAGAGAGCGGGAGAAGACCAGACCCGGGACACGCTCCGTGAACGCCAGCGCAGGATGTTCCCGGGAGCTCCTGAAGAACTCCAACACCTCGTCAGCGGCGAGCTCGCTTCTTATCAGTTCCTGGAAGCGATTAGTTGCGCCGGCGTCAGGCGGGAGCAAACCATCCGAGACAGAGCAGGCGGGAGTAAACCATCCGAGACGGAGCAGGCGGGAGCTCTGATGCGGGAAAGTGGCGATCCCAGCAGGACTCCGTCAGGCAGAACCTCCTCTGAAGATCTGCTTCTTTATCGGTCCTGCTCACTCGGGTGCCGGCTCGTTGGCTCGGAACCCGGGCGCGCAAACATGTCCGCCTGGCTCCGCCCCCTCCTGTGCCCACGTGGCGTTCGGCGTGGAGAACCAGGCCTCACACGACCCCGCTCGCCTTTGGTCCTGGTCCAAGATGCAAACGCTGCGACGTCTCACAGCATTAAAGGTGACGGCTCCTTTGTCCACGCCAACAACGCCCGTTTTTACCAGGCTTTTGAACTCATCATCACGCGCCTTCATCATGTTGGTCAGCAGAAAATGCAGCCATTTGGCTTTTTGACACATTGTTTGATTTAGTATCAAAATAGACATATTTCTTGGACCGGTAGGAGACCACGGGGGAAGACCCAGGACACGTTGGGCCCGGGACTACCTCTGGATCCCCCGGGAGGATCTGGACCAAGTAGGTGCGGAGAGGGACTACTCTGCTTCGGCTGCTGCCCCCGCGACCCACCTGGGACAAGATGGATGGACATTTAAAGAAGTCTGCCCTGCCTGACAAGACTTCTGATGATTTATGGACACTGACAAGTTGTGCTTTGTCGCCATCTTTTGGAGGAGCTCGCTCACTGCAGGGGCCCTTCAGTTTAGACGGGTCCTCTCGCCATCCATAGCGGTTCTACTCCTTCATTCATCACTCCAAGCAACGTTTTAAGTTTTACAATATAACTACAACTATTATTTTAAAAATAATAATTATAATAATAATAATAGCAATAACAGTAATAATACTAACAATAGTAATAATAATAATAACAACAATAATAATAATAATAACAATAATAATAATAATACCGTAATTTCCGGACTATAAGCCGCTACTTTTTCCCCTCGTTCTGGTCCCTGCGGCTTATACAAGGGTGCGGCTTATATACGGCCTGTTCTTCTCAGACACCGACGAAGAGGATTTCGGTGGTTTTAGTACGCAGGAGGAAGACGATGACACAATGATTAAAGACTGACTTTTCATATACCGGTAGGCTGGTTATTT
>NC_084751.1:5379094-5389094 GCF_033978785.1 Entelurus aequoreus
TGAACGCACCACAGGAAGTGACAAAGCTTTGCTCCTTAAACAGGAAGTGACAAAGCTTTGCTCCCTGAACGCACCACAGGAAGTGACAAAGCTTTGCTCCCTGAACGCACCACAGGAAGTGACAAAGCTTTGCTCCCTGAACGCACCACAGGAAGTGACAAAGCTTTCTCCTTAAACAGGAAGTGACAAAGCTTTGCTCCCTGAACGCACCACAGGAAGTGACAAAGCTTTCTCCTTAAACAGGAAGTGACAAAGCTTTGCTCCCTGAACGCACCACAGGACGTGATAAAGCTTTGCTCCCTGAACGCACCACAGGAAGTGACAAAGCTTTGCTCCTTAAACAGGAAGTGACAAAGCTTTGCTCCCTGAACGCACCACAGGAAGTGACAAGGCTTTGCTCCTTAAACAGGAAGTGACAAAGCTTTGCTCCCTGAACGCACCACAGGACGTGATAAAGCTTTGCTCCCTGAACACACCACAGGAAGTGACAAAGCTTTGCTCCTTAAACAGGAAGTGACAAAGCTTTGCTCCCTGAACGCACCACAGGAAGTGACAAAGCTTTGCTCCTTAAACAGGAAGTGACAAAGCTTTGCTCCCTGAACGCACCACAGGAAGTGACAAAGCTTTGCTGCCTGAACGCACCACAGGAAGTGACAAGGCTTTGCTCCTTAAACAGGAAGTGACAAAGCTTTGCTCCCTGAACGCACCACAGGACGTGATAAAGCTTTGCTCCCTGAACGCACCACAGGAAGTGACAAAGCTTTGCTCCTTAAACAGGAAGTGACAAAGCTTTGCTCCCTGAACGCACCACAGGAATTGACAAAGCTTTGCTCCCTGAACGCACCACAGGACGTGATAAAGCTTTGCTCCCTGAATGCACCACAGGAAGTGACAAAGCTTTGCTCCCTGAAAACGCACCACAGGAAGTGACAAAGCTTTGCTCCTTAAACAGGAAGTGACAAAGCTTTGCTCCCTGAACGCACCACAGGAAGTGACAAGGCTTTGCTCCTTAAACAGGAAGTGACAAAGCTTTGCTCCCTGAACGCACCACAGGACGTGATAAAGCTTTGCTCCCTGAACACACCACAGGAAGTGACAAAGCTTTGCTCCTTAAACAGGAAGTGACAAAGCTTTGCTCCCTGAACGCACCACAGGAAGTGACAAGGCTTTGCTCCTTAAACAGGAAGTGACAAAGCTTTGCTCCCTTAACGCACCACAGGAAGTGACAAACCTTTGCTCCTTAAACAGGAAGTGACAAAGCTTTGCTCCCTGAACGCACCACAGGACGTGATAAAGCTTTGCTCCCTGAACGCACCACAGGAAGTGACAAAGCTTTGCTCCTTAAACAGGAAGTGACAAAGCTTTGCTCCCTGAACGCACCACAGGAAGTGACAAGGCTTTGCTCCTTAAACAGGAAGTGACAAAGCTTTGCTCCCTGAACGCACCACAGGAAGTGACAAAGCTTTGCTCCCTGAACGCACCACAGGACGTGACAAAGCTTTGCTCCCTGAACGCACCACAGGAAGTGACAAAGCTTTGCTCCTTAAACAGGAAGTGACAAAGCTTTGCTCCCTGAACGCACCACAGGAAGTGACAAAGCTTTGCTCCTTAAACAGGAAGTGACAAAGCTTTGCTCCCTGAACGCACCACAGGAAGTGACAAGCTTTGCTCCTTAAACAGGAAGTGACAAAGCTTTGCTCCCTGAACGCACCACAGGAAGTGACAAAGCTTTGCTCCCTGAACGCACCACAGGACGTGACAAAGCTTTGCTCCCTGAACGCACCACAGGAAGTGACAAAGCTTTGCTCCTTAAACAGGAAGTGACAAAGCTTTGCTCCCTGAACGCACCACAGGAAGTGACAAAGCTTTGCTCCCTTAACGCACCACAGGAAGTGACAAAGCTTTGCTCCTTAAACAGGAAGTGACAAAGCTTTGCTCCCTGAACGCACCACAGGAAGTGACAAGGCTTTGCTCCTTAAACAGGAAGTGACAAAGCTTTGCTCCCTGAACGCACCACAGGACGTGATAAAGCTTTGCTCCCTGAACACACCACAGGAAGTGACAAAGCTTTGCTCCTTAAACAGGAAGTGACAAAGCTTTGCTCCCTGAACGCACCACAGGAAGTGACAAAGCTTTGCTCCTTAAACAGGAAGTGACAAAGCTTTGCTCCCTGAACGCACCACAGGAAGTGACAAAGCTTTGCTGCCTGAACGCACCACAGGAAGTGACAAGCTTTGCTCCTTAAACAGGAAGTGACAAAGCTTTGCTCCCTGAACGCACCACAGGACGTGATAAAGCTTTGCTCCCTGAACGCACCACAGGAAGTGACAAAGCTTTGCTCCTTAAACAGGAAGTGACAAAGCTTTGCTCCCTGAACGCACCACAGGAAGTGACAAAGCTTTGCTCCCTGAACGCACCACAGGAAGTGACAAAGCTTTGCTCCCTGAACGCACCACAGGAAGTGACAAAGCTTTCTCCTTAAACAGGAAGTGACAAAGCTTTGCTCCCTGAACGCACCACAGGAAGTGACAAAGCTTTCTCCTTAAACAGGAAGTGACAAAGCTTTGCTCCCTGAACGCACCACAGGACGTGATAAAGCTTTGCTCCCTGAACGCACCACAGGAAGTGACAAAGCTTTGCTCCTTAAACAGGAAGTGACAAAGCTTTGCTCCCTGAACGCACCACAGGAAGTGACAAGGCTTTGCTCCTTAAACAGGAAGTGACAAAGCTTTGCTCCCTGAACGCACCACAGGACGTGATAAAGCTTTGCTCCCTGAACACACCACAGGAAGTGACAAAGCTTTGCTCCTTAAACAGGAAGTGACAAAGCTTTGCTCCCTGAACGCACCACAGGAAGTGACAAAGCTTTGCTCCTTAAACAGGAAGTGACAAAGCTTTGCTCCCTGAACGCACCACAGGAAGTGACAAAGCTTTGCTGCCTGAACGCACCACAGGAAGTGACAAGGCTTTGCTCCTTAAACAGGAAGTGACAAAGCTTTGCTCCCTGAACGCACCACAGGACGTGATAAAGCTTTGCTCCCTGAACGCACCACAGGAAGTGACAAAGCTTTGCTCCTTAAACAGGAAGTGACAAAGCTTTGCTCCCTGAACGCACCACAGGAAGTGACAAAGATTTGCTCCCTGAACGCACCACAGGAAGTGACAAAGCTTTGCTCCCTGAACGCACCACAGGAAGTGACAAAGCTTTCTCCTTAAACAGGAAGTGACAAAGCTTTGCTCCCTGAACGCACCACAGGAAGTGACAAAGCTTTCTCCTTAAACAGGAAGTGACAAAGCTTTGCTCCCTGAACGCACCACAGGAAGTGACAATGCTTTTTTCTCTGAACAGGAAGTGACAAAGCTGCACACACACGAGTATTGATCAATGCATCAATATGAAGGATCAATACCTGCAAATATACCCATCATTGTTAGCATATGCCCCGCCCTCAGAGATGTTGCCATGGTTACAGCCTGGCGCAATGCCAGCGAAGAGGTAGGCTGCCAGGGCTTTTCTCCACTGGAGGGCTCCTCCCTCCTCCGCCTCCTCCTTATTGACAAAGCCGTCATGGCGACGTGCACACATGATCCTGCACACCTGCAGCACACATGATCCTGCACACCTGCAGCACACATGATCCTGCACACCTGCAGCACACATGATCCTGCACACCTGCAGCACACATGATCCTGCACACCTGCAGCACACATGATCCTGCACACCTGCAGCACACATGATCCTGCACACCTGCAACCTACAGGTGCGCCATTAAGGTAACAAATGTGTGACCGGCCAGGTGTTTGATATGCAAACTCTGCTGTGTGTGTGTGTGTGTGTGTGTGTGCGTGCGTGCTGTGTGTGTGTGTTGTGTGTGTGTGTGTGTGTGTGTGTGTGTTTGGAAGCTGTTTCCGAGGACTGGCGAGCTGGAGGCAAACAGGCGACCTTGCTGGTTGTTGTCATCTGTGACATTGCACTTCCTGTGTGGGAGGAGCTTGCAAACATGGCCGCTGGCCGTGTGCGTGTCCTCCTCATTTTGTCCGGGCCAAAGTCAACAACAGACCAAGTCTTGCAACTGGTCAATAGAGTTGTTTGATGCCCGGCCATGACGCTTGTTCCAGATAGTCATGTGACTACAACGAGTCCACGCTAGGTCACTTGTCCATCAATCACTTGCTCATTTGGTTATGGTTATATAGTTGAAGTCTTTTTTCAAACATGTTCCAGATAGTCATGTGACTAGAACGAGTCCACGCTAGGTCACTTGTCCATCAATCACTTGCTCATTTGGTTATGGTTATAGTTGAAGTCTTTTTCAAACATGTTCCAGATAGTCATGTGACTACAACGAGTCCACGCTAGGTGACTTGTCCATCAATCACTTGCTCATTTGGTTATGGTTATAGTTGAAGTCTTTTTCAAACATGTTCCAGATAGTCATGTGACTAGAACGAGTCCACGCTAGGTCACTTGTCCATCAATCACTTGCTCATTTGGTTATGGTTATAGTTGAAGTCTTTTTCAAACATGTTCCAGATAGTCATGTGACTAGAACGAGTCCACGCTAGGTGACTTGTCCATCAATCACTTGCTCATTTGGTTATGGTTATAGTTGAAGTCTTTTTCAAACATGTTCCAGATAGTCATGTGACTACAACGGGTCCACGCTAGGTCACTTGTCCATCAATCACTTGCTCATTTGGTTATGGTTATAGTTGAAGTCTTTTTCAAACATGTTCCAGATAGTCATGTGACTACAACGAGTCCACGCTAGGTGACTTGTCCATCAATCACTTGCTCATTTGGTTATGGTTATAGTTGAAGTCTTTTTCAAACATGTTCCAGATAGTCATGTGACTAGAACGAGTCCACGCTAGGTCACTTGTCCATCAATCACTTGCTCATTTGGTTATGGTTATAGTTGAAGTCTTTTTCAAACATGTTCCAGATAGTCATGTGACTAGAACGAGTCCACGCTAGGTGACTTGTCCATCAATCACTTGCTCATTTGGTTATGGTTATAGTTGAAGTCTTTTTCAAACATGTTCCAGATAGTCATGTGACTACAACGAGTCCACGCTAGGTGACTTGTCCATCAATCACTTGCTCATTTGGTTATGGTTATAGTTGAAGTCTTTTTCAAACATGTTCCAGATAGTCATGTGACTAGAACGAGTCCACGCTAGGTGACTTGTCCATCAATCACTTGCTCATTTGGTTATGGTTATAGTTGAAGTCTTTTTCAAACATGTTCCAGATAGTCATGTGACTAGAACGAGTCCACGCTAGGTGACTTGTCCATCAATCACTTGCTCATTTGGTTATGGTTATAGTTGAAGTCTTTTTCAAACATGTTCCAGATAGTCATGTGACTACAACGAGTCCACGCTAGGTGACTTGTCCATCAATCACTTGCTCATTTGGTTATGGTTATAGTTGAAGTCTTTTTCAAGCATGTTCCAGATAGTCATGTGACTAGAACGAGTCCACGCTAGGTCACTTGTCCATCATGTGACTAAAGCATAGTACTATGTAGTATTAGTCATTGTATTACTATGTATTATTAGTGTGTAGTACTATGTAGTGTTAGTGTGTGTAGTCCTATCTAGTATTAGTGTGTGTAGTACTATATATTATTAGTGTGTGTAGTACTATGTATTATTAGTGTGTGTAGTCCTATCTAGTATTAGTGTGTGTAGTACTATGTATTATTAGTGTGTGTAGTACTATGTAGTATAATTAGTACTATGTAGTATTAGTGTGTGTAGTACTATGTAGTATAATTAGTACTATGTAGTATTAGTGTGTGTAGTACTATGTAGTATAATTAGTACTATGTAGTATTGGTGTGTGTAGTACTATGTAGTATAATTAGTACTATGTAGTATTAGTGTGTGTAGTACTATGTAGTGTAATTAGCAGAGGTGGGACCAAGTCATTGCTTTGCAAGTCACAAGTAAGTCTCAAGTCTTTGCCCTCAAGTCTCGAGTCAAGTCCCGAGTCAAGACAGGCAAGTCCCGAGTCAAGTCCAAAGTCAAGACTAGAAAGTCTCAAGTCAAGTCCCAAGTCCTGCATTTTGAGTTTCGAGTCCTTTCAAGTCCTTTTAACCACAGACTAATATTTTTACACAGATTGTGTATGCTTTTAAAATGCTGTATTTATTTATTAAAACAAGTGCATTTGAAATTGCAGGAAAAAAAATGGTGCTGACATTGCAATTCATAATAGCACTATTAACCAGTCATTTTAATAATTTAAACAATTTTAAACATTTAACTCATTCCTTTACAGAATAAACACATTTGCAAAAACAAACATTAACATACTATTGGTTGTATTTTAAGAAAATAACATTACCATAAAGTTGAGAAGGAGCAAAGATCTTCAATATTTGTATGTGAGAATCACAAAGAAATCTTCTGGGGGAGGATGACACCCCTACAGGGGTTTGGTTTACAAACTTTCAGCCCCACCTAAAACAAAATTCACCAGCCGCCACTGATTATGATGCATTCTCATTTTAGGCAAAGTATAAGACAATACTTTCTTAACAGTATAATTGTAACCAGGAATAAGTCTTCAAGTAACAATATTCAAATACTAACATTGTTGGGTAAGACAGCATTTGGTTTTATTCTGAATCCAGTGAAACAGATTGGTGGTTTTAGCTGATATAAAGACTTTCAGGTGTTTATATATGTTTAAGTATTTGGCAGACGCTTTTATCCAAAGCGACATACATAAAAAATAGATATAAAACAATCACTGTAAACATTATCATTTAAGGGAAGAATGTAATACAAAATATCAATACAAAGTGTCAAGACAGAATAAACTCTCTGCTGCTGCAGCAACAGAGTTACAGTCTATAGGTCCCTAAAATATATAGATATCTAATGTATTCATACATTGTTTATGTAGGATATACGCATGTATATATAATCTAATCATATTGTTTCTTCAACTTAAAAATAGCTGACCGTTTTTTTCCCTCTTCTCTGGGATTATATTCCCAGTTTTGATCTCGGACGTCTGGTCATTTATAGCGTATAAGAATATTATATTACTGTTAAGCAAACTATGAATAATAAAAACGCCAAAACATGTGTCCGTTATCATAGCTACACCTATGACAAAAAAAAACGCGTGAAAATCAGTGGTATTCAGTGAGGTAAGATGAATTAAATTTGCTGACAGTTCATTGCTCCTGCCAAATGAATTGCACTGAGTGGAGCGGATCACCACTCCAAGATGGCGGCTCCGCGTCTCGTCTGCGCCAGTAGGCAGTAGCGCTCAATGCTGCGTACCCTTAAAACATGTCTATGGTTATAACGTTAGCAGTGAGTTTACAGCCTCACTGATTTAACTACACAGCAAATAAAAGTCATGTTACTTAGCCAATAAACGTTATCTTACATTCAAAACTTACCCTTCTTTGTGCAACTTCAAATGTCGAACGAAGTTGGAAGTTGTTGCGTCTCCGTCTGTAATATTCGAACTGCGTGATTTGCATACGGCAATTCGTTTTTTGTTGACCAAGTCGTAGTTTTTATACCCGAACGAAACCAACTTTGGCATAATTGTTTCTCTCTGCCGCATTGTTTGACAACTCAGGTTCGGTGGTTGTCCTGCAATTTGATTGGATGAGAGCTGTGTGATGAAAACAACGTAGATTTAATTTGATTGGCTGTTGTACTGAGAGCACACACGCTGACACGCAGCACACACGCTTATAGACACAGACGTATAAAATGAAAGATACGGAGCGCTCCCAAATAACTTTTTAAGGTTTGGGTTTTGGGGAAAGTAGCAAGTCATGTCAAGTCAAAAGGCTCAAGTCCAAGTGAAGTCACAAGTCATTGATGTTAAAGTCTAAGTCGAGCTGCAAGTCTCTTTACATTTTGTCAAGTCGAGTCTAAAGTCATCAAATTCATGACTCGAGTCTGACTCGAGTCCAAGTCATGTGACTCGAGTCCACACCTCTGGTAATTAGTACTATGTAGTATTAGTGTGTGTAGTACTATGTAGTATAATTAGTACTATGTAGTATTAGTGTGTGTAGTACTATGTAGTATAATTAGTACTATGTAGTATTAGTGTGTGTAGTACTATGTAGTATAATTAGTACTATGTAGTATTAGTGTGTGTAGTACTATGTAGTATAATTAGTACTATGTAGTATTAGTGTGTACTTTCCTCTCTGGTCAAGTTTTTACATTGCAACAGTACAAATAATTCTGCAATGTAACAAAATGGTGAATTCTACTTCCTGTTTGCATGGCGTGTGATTGGTCTACTTCCTGTTTGCATGGCGTGTGATTGGTCTACTTCCTGTTTGCAGATTGGTCTACTTCCTGTTTGCATGGCGTGTGATTGGTCTACTTCCTGTTTGCATGGCGTGTGATTGGTCTACTTCCTGTTTGCATGGCGTGTGATTGGTCTACTTCCTGTTTGCATGGCGTGTGATTGGTCTACTTCCTGCCATGACATTGCTGAAGGTGAATGGTGAATTCTACTTCCTGTTTGCATGGCGTGTGATTGGTCTACTTCCTGTTTGCATGGCGTGTGATTGGTCTACTTCCTGTTTGCATGGCGTGTGATTGGTCTACTTCCTGTTTGCATGGCGTGTGATTGGTCTACTTCCTGTTTGCATGGCGTGTGATTGGTCTACTTCCTGTTTGCATGGCGTGTGATTGGTCTACTTCCTGTTTGCATGGCGTGTGATTGGTCTACTTCCTGTTTGCATGGCGTGTGATTGGTCTACTTCCTGCCATGACACTGCTGAAGGTGTACTTGCAATCTGGGCCCAAAGCGAAGCATGTCAGCCTTTGATCATGTGACCACGTGACCGGAGCTCATTTGCATATTGAAGAATGAAGCAGTGGTTGGCTTCTAGAAGACTTTCATCATTGTTGTCTTTACTTGATGGACGCTGGCTGCTCCTGCCAACAAAGCTTTCACAATTCAAGGCACGCACACACACACACACACACTCACACACACACACACACACACACACACACACACACACACACACACACACACACACACACACACACACACACACACATACACACACACACACACACACACACACACACACACACACACACACACACACACACACACACACACACACACACACACACACACACACACACACACACACACACACACACACACACACACACACACACACACATACACACACACACACACACACACACACACACACACACACACACACACACACACACACACACACACACACACACACACACACACACACACACACACACACACACACACACACACACACACAGCGTGTCCACCATGACACATAACATAATATAAACATGACATAAACATAATATAAACATAAAATAAACATATTATAAACATAATATAAACATTACATAAACATGATATAAACATGACATAAACATAATATAAACATATTATAAACATAACATAAACATGATATAAACATGACATAAACATAGTATAAACATAAAATAAACATATTATAAACATAATATAAACATAACAAACATATTATAAACATAATATAAACATGACATAAACATAATATAAACATAAAATAAACATATTATAAAAATAATATAAACATAACATAAACATGACATAAACATAATATAAACATAAAATAAACATATTATAAACATAATATAAACATAACATAAACATGATATAAACATGACATAAACATAGTATAAACATAAAATAAACATATTATAAACATAATATAAACATAACATAAACATGATATAAACATGACATAAACATAATATAAACATAAAATAAACATTATAAACATAACATAAACATGATATAAACATGACATAAACATAATATAAACATAAAATAAACATATTATAAACATAATACAAACATAACATAAACATGACATAAACATGATATAAACATGACATAAACATGACATAAACAAAAACATGACATAAACATGATATAAACATGACA
>NC_084751.1:5394094-5399094 GCF_033978785.1 Entelurus aequoreus
AGAATTGTTTAAGATGCATTAAAAAAATTAAAAGGTATTAAATAAATATTCAGGAATTATTTAAGAAAAATATTAAAAAATTGTTCAACAAATATTTAAGAATTATTTAGGTTATTCAAAGATTATTTGAGAAATATTTAAGAATTATTTAACAATGATCTAAGAATTGTTGAAGAATTATTCAAACATTTTTTATGAATTATTCAAGAATTATTTAAGATGTATTAATTTTTTTTAAAGGTTTTAAAGAATTATTTAAAAAAAATCAAGAATTGTTCAACAAATGTTCAATAATTGTATAAGAAATATTCAATAATTATTCAATTTTTAAGAATATATTTTTTAAATAATTTAATAATAATCCTGATCTGATTCAAGAATTATTTAAGAATTATTTAAGAATTATTCAACACCTTTCTAATATATTTTTTAATTATATAAGAATTATTCAAGCAATATTTAAGGATTATTTTCACATTATTCAAGAAATATTTAATAAATATCTAAGAATTATTCAAGAATTATTCAAAATGTATGTTAGAATTATTCAATAATTATTCAAGAATTTTCTAAGAATTGTTTAAGATTCATTAAAAAAATTAAAAGGTATTAAATAATTATTCAGGGATTATTTAAGAAAAATATTTAAAAATTGTTCAACAAATATTTAAGAATTATTTAGGTTATTCAAAGATTATTTGAGAAATATTTAAGAATTATTTAACAATGATCTAAGAATTGTTGAAGAATTATTCAAACATTTTTTATGAATTATTCAAGAATTATTTAACAATTGTTTAAGATGTATTAATTTTTTTTAAAGGTTTTAAAGAATTATTTTAAAAAAATCAAGAATTGTTCAACAAATGTTCAATAATTGTATAAGAAATATTCAATAATTATTCAATTTTTAAGAATATATTTTTTCAATAATTTAATAATAATCCTGATCTGATTGAAGAATTATTTAAGAATTATTTAAGAATTATTCAAAACCTTTCTAATATATTTTTTAATTATATAAGAATTATTCAAGCAATATTTAAGGATTATTTTCACATTATTCAAGAAATATTTAATAAATATCTAAGAATTATTCAACAATTATTCAAAATGTATGTTAGAATTATTTAAGAAGTATTCAAGACTTTTCTAAAAATTATTATAATTTTTAAAAATTATTATTTCAAGAGTTATCTAAGATTTATTAAATCATTATTCAAAACCGTTCTAATATGTTTTTATGTTTTAATTTAAGAATTAAAGCATTGTTTAAGAATTATTTTCACATTATTCAAGAAGTATTTAATAAATATTTAATAAATATCTAAGAATTATTCAAGAATTATTCAAGAATTATTCAAAATGTATGTTAGAATTATTTAAGAAGTATTGAAGAACTATTCAAGACTTTTCCAAGAATTATTATTTTTAATAATTTAAGAATTATTCAAGCATTATTTAAGAATTACACAAGAATTAGTTAAGGATTATTCAAGAATTATTTAACAATTGTTTAAGATGTATTAATTTTTTAAAAAGGTTTTAAAGAATTATTTAAAAAAAATCAAGAATTGTTCAACAAATGTTCAATAATTGTATAAGAAATATTCAATAATTATTCAATTTTTAAGAATATATTTTTTAAATAATTTAATAATAATCCTGATCTGATTCAAGACTTATTTAAGAATTATTTAAGAATTATTCAAAACCTTTCTAATATATTTTTTAATTATATAAGAATTATTCAAGCAATATTTAAGGATTATTTTCACATTATTCAAGAAATATTTAATAAATATCTAAGAATTATACAAGATTTATTCAAAATGTATGTTAGAATTATTCAATAATTATTCAAGAATTTTCTAAGAATTGTTTAAGATTCATTAAAAAAATTAAAAGGTATTAAATAATTATTCAGGAATTATTTAAGAAAAATATTTATGAATTGTTCAACAAATATTTAAGAATTATTTAGGTTATTCAAAGATTATTTGAGAAATATTTAAGAATTATTTAACAATGATCTAAGAATTGTTGAAGAATTATTCAAACATTTTTTATGAATTATTCAAGAATTATTTAACAATTGTTTAAGATGTATTATTATTTTTTTAAAGGTTTTAAATAATTATTTTAAAAAAATCAAGAATTGTTCAACAAATGTCCAATAATTTTATAAGAAATATTCAATAATTATTCAATTTTTAAGAATATATTTTTTAAATAATTTAATAATAATCCTGATCTGATTCAAGAATTATTTAAGAATTATTTAAGAATTATTCAAAACCTTTCTAATATATTTTTTAATTATATAAGAATTATTCAAGCAATATTTAAATATTGCTTGAATAATTCTTATATAATTAAAAAAAATATTAGAAAGGTTTTGAATAATTCTTTAATAAATCTTAGATAACTGTTGAAATAATAAATAAAAAAATAAATAAAATAAAAAAGTCTTGAATAGTTCTTGAAAAATTCTCACGTACGTTTTAAATCATTCTTGAATAATTGTTAGATAATTATTACGGATGTCCGATAATGGCTTTTTGCCGATATCCGATATTCCGATATTGTCCAACTCTTTAATTACCGATACCGATATCAACCGATATATACAGTCGTGGAATTAACACATTATTATGCCTAATTTAGACAACCAGGTATGGTGAAGATAAGGTACTTTTTAAAAAAATTAATAAAATAAAATAAGATAAATAAATTAAAAACATTTTCTTAAATAAAAAAGAAAGTACAACAATATAAAAACAGTTACATAGAAACTAGTATTTAATGAAAATGAGTAAAATGAAGTGTTAAAGGTTAGTACTATTAGTGGAGCAGCAGCACGCACAATCATGTGTGCTTACGGACTGTATCCCTTGCAGACTGTATTGATATATATTGATATATAATGTAGGAACCTACCAGAATATTAATAACATAATAATAATAATGTGAATGAGTGTAAATGGGGGAGGGAGGTTTTTTGGGTTGGTGCACTAATTGTAAGTGTATCTTGTGTTTTTTATGTTGATTTAATAAAAAATAAATAATAACAAAAATAATATATAAATAAAAAACCCGATACCGATAATAAAAAAACTGAAACTTTTGTCTTCTATGCTTGTGAACGATAGGAAAAATTCCAAAAAAGTGCAGTTCCCCTTTAAAAATAACTTCAATTGAGTTTTGTAGTTTGTAACCTACAAAGAGAATCACTAAGGAAGAGGACAGGGAGTAGCGGGGGTGTATATTGTAGCGTCCCGGAAGAGTTAGTGCTGCAAGGGGTTCTGGGTATTTGTTCTGTTGTGTTTATGTTGTGTTACGTGGCTGGTGTTCTCCCGAAATGTGTTTGTCATTCTTGTTTGGTGTGGCTTCACAGTGTGGCGCGTATTTGTAACAGTGTTAAAGTTGTTTATACGGCCACCCTCAGCTGTTGACCAAGTATGCCTCGCATTCACTTGTGCGTGTGAAAAGCCGTAGATATTATGTGACTGGGCCGGCACGCAAAGGCAAAATAATTTCTGATATTACATTTTAATGCATTTATCGGCCCATAATATCGGCAGGCCAATATTATCGGACATTTCTAATAATTATTGATGATTTTTTAGATAATGTAAAAAATAATTCTTAAATA
Source organism: Entelurus aequoreus (assembly GCF_033978785.1). Taxonomy (NCBI): domain Eukaryota; kingdom Metazoa; phylum Chordata; class Actinopteri; order Syngnathiformes; family Syngnathidae; genus Entelurus; species Entelurus aequoreus. Next base: position 5,397,750 of record NC_084751.1, read on the forward strand.
ATATTTTAATAATTTGAAAATATAAATAATAATAAAATCAAAAAATGATTTTTTTTTCCTTAAATAATGTTTGAATAATTTAAAAACAATATAATAATAAAGAAAAACATATATAATAATTCTTAAATAATGTTTGAATAATTTAAAAATATAAATAATAATAAAATAAAAAAAAGATTTTTTTTTCTTAAATAATGTTTGAATAATTTCAAAACAATATAATAATAAAGAAAAACATATATAATAATTCCTAAATAACGTTTGAATAATTTAAAAATATAAATAATGATAAAATAAAAAAATGATATTTTTTTTTCTTCAATAATGTTTGAATAATTTAAAAACAATATAATAATAAAGAAAACCATATATAATAATTCTTAAATAATGTTTGAATAATTTAAAAATATAAATAATAATAAAATAAAAAAAGATTATTTTTTTTCTTAAATAATGTGTCACACCGTGGTGAGGGAAGTCCTGTTTTGGGGTTGTCTGGCACATTTCCTGTTTTATTTTGAAAGTTCTAATCCTCCTCTCGTTTCAGGCCACTTGCCCTTCCTCCTGTGTCACTGGTCTGATGTCTCTCCTGATTGGCTGATTGTGCCCACCTGTGTCACCCTCCCTCATGTGTATATAGTCCTCGTCTTCCCCTGTCTTGTTGCCAGAGTATATCGTCTCGCTACGTACCTCCAGCCTTGTCCACAGCCATCAACCAAGTTTGATAAGTATTGTCTCGCTTTGTTTATGGATTCCTTTGTTCCCTCTGAGAGAGTGATTTTCTTTTGCTAAGTTTTTTTTGTATCAATTTTCATAGTGCCTTGTCTTCCTTTTTTCCCCTCCTTCTGGAGCGCTTTTAGTTTTCAGGCTTCTCAAATACTTTATACATACTTTCTGTTTATAGCGTCTCAACTTTTTAGCATGAGAGAATTTCCTTTTTGTAGATTATTATAGATTGTTGGTTTTTTTGTGTATTCGACTCATAGAACTTTTTGGCTATTGCCTGTTCCTCCTTATGGAGTGATTTTCTGTTTATTGCCTTATGTCCTATGCTAATACCCTATAGGTGCTTGAATATATCTTAGATAGATTTTGTAGCCACTTTCTTTAATCACTCTGTCCTAGAGATAGCAAGGAATTATTTAAATACAGGTCTGAGTCAATTGTCACTCCTCTGCATCTGAGTCCTCATTTACGCCTAGACATAACATAATGTTTGAATAATTTAAAGACAATATAATAATAAAGAAAACCATATATAATCATTCTTAAATAATGTTTGAACAATTCTTAAGTAATTAAAAAATAATTCTTAGAAAAGTCTTGAATAGTTCTTGACTACTTC
>NC_084751.1:5404094-5411594 GCF_033978785.1 Entelurus aequoreus
GCAGACAATACTTATCATTTATTATTATTATTATTATTAGTACCCCCGCGACCCCGAAGGGAATAAGCGGCAGATAATGGATGGATGGGTATTATTATTAGTCATAATGAATGAAACAGTGCAGTCATATACAATGGCTTTTACTGCCATCTAGTGTCTTCATTTAGCATACCAACCTAAAAGTAGCCTTTATTTCTTAAATGTTTTTATTATTTATTTTTTCTGTTGGGATCAAATACATGAAAATAAAGGATTTTTTAAAAGTCTGTTATATAAAACGAGTAAATTAATAATGCTTGATTAATTCTCAAAATAACATAATTTTTGTATAGTTCTTTAAAAAAATCTGAGAAAATTCTTGAATAATTCTTCAATATTTATTCAATAATTCTCCAATGATTTTCAAATAATTATTCAATCATGTTTTTATTAATCTTGAATAATTCTTGAATAATTCTTAAATCATTCTTGTAACATTTTAAAATCATTCTGAATTAATTATGTAATTATCTTTAAAAAATTCTTAAATAATTGATAAATAATTGATAAATTATATTTGAATAATTATTGAATAATTATTGAATAATTATTGAATAATTCTTGAACAATTCTTTAATCATGTTTGAATAATTATTGAATAATTCATAAATAATTCTTAAATCATCTTTGAATAATTCTTGAATAATTCATAAATAATTCTTGAATAATTCATAAATAATTCCTAAATCCTCTTTGAATAATTATGAATAATTCATACATATTTCTTAAATTATCTTTGAATTTTTGTAAATAATTTTTGAATAATTTTTGAATAATTGTTTCATCATGTTTGAATAATTTTTAAATAATTCTTGAATAATTCATAAATAACTCTTGAATAATTCATAAATAATTCCTAAATCCTCTTTGAATAATTATTGAATAATTCATACATATTTCTTAAATTATCTATGAATTTTTTGGAATAATTTTGGAATAATTTTTGAATAATTCTTGAATAATTATTGCATTTTTTTTTTTTAAATTCGTACATAATTATTGAATAATTCTTAAATAATCTTTGAATAATTATTGTCATTTTTGAATAATTATTTCATCATGTTTTAATTATTTTTGAATAATTATTGAATAATTCATACATATTTCTTAAATCATTTTTTAATTTTTTTTTATAATTCTTGAATAATACTTGAAAAATTCATACATATTTCTTAAATCATTGAATCATTCTTGAAATGTTTTGAATAATTATTTAATCATGTTTGAATAATTTTTGAATAATTCATACATAATTCTTAAATCCTCTTTGAATAATTCTATGAATTTTTTGGAATAATTTTTGAATAATTTTTGAATAATTCTTGAATAATTCTTGCATTTTTTTGGAAAAATTCGTACATAATTATTGAATAATTCTTAAATAATCTTTGAATAATTATTGTCATTTTTGAATAATTATTTCATCATGTGTTAATTATTTTTGAATAATTCTTGAATAATTCATACATATTTCTTAAATCATTTTTTAATTTTTTTATAATTCTTACATAATTCTTGAAAAATTCATACATATTTCTTAAATCATTGAATCATTCTTGAAATTTTTTGAATAATTATTTAATCATGTTTGAATAATTTTTGAATAATTCATGCATAATTCTTAAATCCTCTTTGAATAATTCTTGAAAACTTCTTAAATAATTCTTAAATCATGTTTGAGTAATTCATAAATAATTATTTAATCATCATAATGTTTGAATAATTCTTGAACATTTTTTAAATAATACTCAAATTAAATAATGTTTAAATCATTCTTGAATACTTCTTAAATAATAAAAATAGAGGTTACTTTTAAGTCTGTGTGCTATAAAACGAAACAAAACATCAACAGTATTTTGTTACAGTTTTGTTCTGCTTTTGATTACGAGGAGCACTTCAAACATTGATACCAAATTCATCAAATCACAAGTTGATTTCATGTTATTGAGCAGAATCCTTCCAGGACTGAGTATTTCTATATAAGTGTAGTGTATTGTACTGTTGCCATAGTAACGGAGGTGCAGACAGGTGTTAAAAAGCCAATAAAGTTGTGGCTGCATGGGATCAATACATGTGATCAGCAGTGTGATGCCTCCTCCATTCACTGATAGCTGCTTTCTTCACACGCAGGCAGAAGATCTTTGGCTCACTTTGCCACTCAGGAGGTGCTCTCACTTCAGCAAAGACGCTTTTTCTGCTTCCCAAAGCCAGGAGATCACAAAAACACTCAGGCATGTGCAACCAGGCGTGTGCGGGGGCCCAGGCGTGTTAAGGCTAATGGCGCCACGCCGCCATGAGATGGATCCCATAATTAAGCAGGAGGGAGATTAGGCCCTAGTGGCTGCAGGTGAAATATGAGTGCTGAGGGTGGAAACTGTGTAAGTGTGTGTGTGTGTGTGTGTGTGTGTGTGTGTGTGTGTGTGTGTGTGTGTGTGTGTGTGTGTGTGCGTGTGTGCGTGTGTGTGTGTGCGTGCGTGCGTGCGTGCTTGAGTGCGTGTGCACACGCGAAAAAGCGGCTATGCTAACACGTGATAGCAGGAAGAAGAGTCCACTTCCTGCTTTGTGATTATTTCAAGAGTCCACTTCCTGCTTTAAGAGTCCACTTCCTGCTTGGTGATTATTTCAAGGTTCCACTTCCTGCTTTAAGAGTCCACTTCCTGCTTACTGATTATGTCAAGAGTCCACTTCCTGCTTGGTGATTATTTCAAGGTTCCACTTCCTGCTTTAAGAGTCCACTTCCTGCTTAATGATTATTTCAAGTGTCCACTTCCTGCTTATTGATTATTTCAAGATTCCACTTCCTGCTTAATGGTTATTTCACGAGTCCACTTCCTGCTTATTGATTATTTCAAGAGTTCACTTCCTGCTTAATGATAATTTTAAGAGTCCACTTCCTGCTTATTGATTATTTCAAGATTCCACTTCCTGCTTAATGATTATTTCAGGAGTCCACTTCCTGCTTATTGATTATTTCAAGAGTCCACTTCCTGCTTTGTGATTATTTCAAGAGTCCACTTCCTACTTATTGATTATTTCAAGAGTCTACTTCCTGCTTAACGATTATTTCAAGAGTCCACTTCCTGCTTATTGATTATTTCAAGAGTCCACTTCCTGCTTAATGATTATTTCAAGAGTCCACTTCCTGCTTATTAATTATTTCAAGAGTCCACTTCCTGCTTTGTGATTATTTCAAGGCTCCACCTCCTGCTTTAAGAGTCCACTTCCTGCTTATTGATTATTTCAAGAGTCCACTTCCTGCTTTGTGATTATTTCAAGAGTCCACTTCCTGCTTATTGATTATTTCAAGAGTCCACTTCCTGCTTTGTGATTATTTCAAGAGTCCACTTCCTGCTTTGTGATTATGTCAAGAGTCCACTTCCTGCTTTGTGATTATTTCAAGACTCCACTTCCTGCTTTAGGAGTCTACTTCCTGCTTATTGATTATTTCAAGAGTCCACTTCCTGCTTATTGACTATTTCAAGAGTCCACTTCCTGCTTTAAGAGTCCACTTCCTGCTTTGTGATTATGTCAAGAGTTCACTTCCTGCTTATTGAATATTTCAAGAGTTCACTTCCTGCTTTGTGATTTTGTCAAGAGTCCACTTCCTGCTTTAAGAGTCCACTTCCTGCTTATTGATGATTTCAAGAGTCCACTTCCTACTTTGGCCTGGATCATTTGGTGGCTCTGTCCCTTCTTGGTGCCCCCCACTCAGCGTCCTCCCACTCAGCGTCACCCGTCTTAAATCCGCCAGGATGGCGGAGGCGGGACGAGAGGCGGTGGGCGGCCGGGGCCTGGGGGGGGTTTGAGTGGGGGGGCGGTATTGAGGATGAAGAGATTTGAGCAGAAAATGTGTGTGAGAGCCAACTTCTTTTCAGTGTGTGTGTGTGTGTTTTGTGTGTGTGTGTGTGTGTGTGTGTGTGTGTGTGTGTGTGTGTGTGTGTGTGCACATGATGAAATATGATTCTGAATAAAGGTTTAAAAATATTCTTCAAGTCGCCTTCTTAAATCCTAAGTCTGTCTCCCAACGAAGGCGGACACTTCTTTTCCCCCTCCCTCATCTCTCCCGCTTTGTTCCTCGGTTTTGTCTTCACTTTCTGGAAGCCTATTCTTGCACTGATCTCTAAGATCTAGACAATGGAACTGGTCAACTGCCGTCCCAATAAGATCTTCTCGACGGCCTGGGGAACCTGTCTGTCCTGAGGGAGAACGGTTGTCGGACTCTTGGGAGAAGTGGAGGGTCGTGTGCCGGGCGAGTCTCTCAGTCCAAGACATCTACCGATTTGGGATCATGATAACAGGACACCTGCTGATGGGAGTAAGCCTTGCTTGGTCTACCCACAAATTGGAAGACCCTCACCCCTGATTCCCAACGCCATCCGTCGTCCGGCAATCCTCACCGCCGTTCTGTTGTGGCCTCTCCGTGCAGGGAATCAGCGTAGACTTTTACGAGGTCTTGCCAATTCGCGTACAATCATGTGACGATTCTAACACTGAAGTAAAAACCGCGGAACGTCTGGAGCTTTGCTTTTGTCTTCACTTTCTCGAAGCCTATTCTTGCACTGATCTCTAAGATCGAGACAATGGAACTGATCAACTGCCCTCTCAACAAGATCTTCTCGACGGCCTGGTGGAACATGTCTGTTCTGAGGGAGAACGTTTGTCGGACTCTTGGGAGAAGTGGAGGGTCGTGTGCCGGGCGATTCTTACAGTCGAAGACATCTACCGATTTGGGATCATGATAACAGGACACCTGCTGATGGGAGTAAGCCTTGCTTGGTCTACCCACAAATTGGAAGACCCTCACACCTGATTCCCACCGCCATCTGTCATCTGGCAGAATCAGCGCAGACCTTTACGAGGTCTTGCCAATCCGCGTACAATCATGTGGCAATTCAAACACTGAAGTAAAAACCGAGGAACATCTGGAGCTTTGCTGTCCATCAGCGCTGACTTGACTCGACCGGAGAAAAAGTCTTGCGGAACGACAACTTCATTGTTTTTGTAGCAAGCGACAACACAACAGTAGCATCATCCCCGGCGACTCCCACGAACCACGCCCCCCGCCTCCCCGGCCTCCGTGTCAGCTGTCATGAGACTCAGGCCCCCCAGGCGCACATGGCCCCCTGGGACATGCCTGCATAGGGTTCTTTCATCCTGGACCTCCAGAATCAGCATTTGGGTCAACAAGGTGTAATTAGGCCTGGAGACCTTTGACAAACCTTTGTCCCCGCCCATTAAGACGGACTATTTTATTTTGAAAGTAACCCTGACCATTTATTTTGTTTTTTTGCGTGACTTGCTCTCCGACACAAGCAGGTTTTAGCTGAATTGATCTGCAAAAACACCCGAAAAGTCTCAAGTTTTTTTTGTCGTAAAATATTTAGAAATGCTTTGCTGGAGGCGTTTTTCCAGGTCTCAAACTGTGCCCCCCAGTAGGATCTCGGTTTGGGGTTTGCCTTTCCGATCTTTCTTTGGGGGCGTGGCACCCATCAGTCTTCCTGTTCGGTCTACCATGTCTGTGTGTGTACTTGGACAAGTTTCCTTTTACTTTTTAAGCGCAATCACAAAAACGTCCATGTTGTTGTTGTTGTTGTTCCAGACTGGTCTCTCTTTGTGTCCCCCCAGCCTGCGAGCTGATGAATCAGGGCATCTTGGCGCTGGTGACATCCACGGGCTGCGCCTCGGCCAGCGCGCTGCAGTCGCTGACGGACGCAATGCACATCCCCCACCTGTACATCCAGAAGAATGGCGGGGGCTCGCCGCGGACCGCCTGCCACCTCAACCCCACCGCCGGGGGCCGCAGCTACACGCTAGCCGCCCGGCCACCCGTCCGCCTCAACGACGTCATGCTGACGCTGGTGGAGGAGCTGCGCTGGCAGAAGTTCATCGTATTCTACGACATCGAGTACGGTACGTCATCAGAACCACAATTGTTCTCTTCTTCAATGTTATCAGAATCAGAAATACTTTGTTAGTCCTTGGGGGGAAGTTCTGAAATTGGAAAGGTGAGTGAAGAGTGAGGGAAGAGTGGATTGTGAGAGCGACAAGCGGATCGGTGCGGCGTCTGCAGTGTTGCGGACCCTGTATCGGTTCGTTGTGGTGAAGAAGGAGCTAAGCCAGAAGGCAATGTTCTCAATTTACCGGTCAAACTACGTTCCCATCCTCACCTATGGTCATGATCTTTGGGTTATGACCAAAGGACAAGATACCGGATGAGTTTCCTCCACCGGGTGGCGGGACTCTCCCTTAGAGATAGGGTGAGAAGTTCTGTCATTCAGGAGGAGCTCAGAGTAAAGCCGCTTCTTCTCCACATGGAGAGGAGCCAGATGAGGTGGTTCTGGTCAGAAGGCCCCGGGATGAGATGGCTGGGGAGAGGGAAGTCTGGGCTTCTCTGCTTAGGCTGCTGTCCCACCTCGGATAAGTGGAAGAAAACGTAAACAAGTACTTAAGCCCCACTTAAGAACTTTCAGTTTTGCTTGATTTTAGCGTCGCCAGTGGACCAAAGAGGTAGTGTTTTGCCGGAAGAAGACCACATTTTCCACAATGCCGAGCACATATAGCGTCACACTGACATGATGTCCGCTGTAATATTGTCACAAATAAGCAAACAGTATCAAGAAATGATCTTGGATCGGTCTACAAACACGACGCTACTACGAAGAATGTATCGGGGCGGATGCAGGTCCCAAGCAAAGAAAGATCGAAGAGAGTTTTTTTGAAGGAAGTAGTGTGAAACTACCAAGATGGTGGCTATTTATTGCCAACACGCAAATCTACGATAGCTAATATTAGCATTAGCATTTTGATTTGAGCATGGAAAGTCACTTCCTAGTTTAGCAGGAACGGAACCGAGGCAGCATCGACCTGAAATCCCTCGTCTTTGAGCTCATGCCAGTGAGTGAAAGCCGGGGCAATGTTGATCTTTCACTGTCTTTTTATCCGGGTAGTCTCCCTTATTCTTTCTCAGACAAAACTTTTCGTTTCTTTGGTTGTTTTGGAGCGTTGGCCATAATAGCAGTAATTGCGTACTTCTTCTTCTTTTATAGTTTTCTGGCGGCAAGTAGGCGTCGGCATCGTCTTTATACTGACTGGGGAAAGGGGGAGTGGCCTACGTCATAAAGCAAGTCAGCACATTTGTAGTTTTTTTTGCGTGGCAGGTTTCTTGTCCCCCTCCTCAGATTCACTAAGTGCCTGACAGAGACCCCTCAGGCCAGGACACGGGTGTCCTTCAGCTAGTCCTAAGTCAATGTAGAGTCCCAAAAGTTAAGAAAATATTTGATGAAGGTTGAAAAGTGACTCAGTGCTTCTTTAAGAAGTAATAGCAAAAGGATGATGAAGTGAGCATGAGTTAGGACACTCAGTCTCAGGTCCAGACTTCTTTCATCAGGTAGCCTGGCAGAAGAAACTGTTTCTTTGGTTTTGGTGTTCTGTGATTTGTACCTGAGTAGTGTCTGACATGGG
>NC_084751.1:5419094-5426594 GCF_033978785.1 Entelurus aequoreus
CCGTGGCCACATTTGTCTACTAGCATGTCCGTGGCCACATTTGTCTACTAGCATGTCCGTGGCCACATTTGTCTACTAGCATGTTCGTGGCCACATTTGTCTACTAGCATGTCCGTGGCCACATTTGTCTACTAGCATGTCCGTGGCCACATTTGTCTACTAGCATGTCCGTGGCCACATTTGTCTACTAGCATGTCCGTGGCCACATTTGTCTACTAGCATGTCCTTAGCCACATTTGTCTACTAGCATGTCCGTGGCCACATTTGTCTACTAGCATGTCCGTGGCCACATTTGTCTACTAGCATGTCCTTAGCCACATTTGTCTACTAGCATGTCCGTGGCCACATTTGTCTACTAGCATGTCCGTGGCCACATTTGTCTACTAGCATGTCCGTGGCCACATTTGTCTACTAGCATGTCCGTGGCCACATTTGTCTACTAGCCTGTCCGTGGCCACATTTGTCTACTAGCATGTCCGTGGCCACATTTGTCTACTAGCATGTCCGTGGCCACATTTGTCTACTAGCATGTCCGTGGCCACATTTGTCTACTAGCATGTTCGTGGCCACATTTGTCTACTAGCATGTCCGTGGCCACATTTGTCTACTAGGATGTCCGTGGCCACATTTGTCTACTAGGATGTCCGTGGCCACATTTGTCTACTAGCATGTCCGTGGCCACATTTGTCTACTAGCATGTCCGTGGCCACATTTGTCTACTAGCATGTCCGTGGCCACATTTGTCTACTAGCATGTCCGTGGCCACATTTGTCTACTAGCATGTCCGTGGCCACATTTGTCTACTAGCATGTCCGTGGCCACATTTGTCTACTAGCATGTCCGTGGCCACATTTGTCTTCTAGCATCAATTATAATCTACAATATTGACTTTTAGCAAGTTTGACAGAAGCAGCTCAACAATAGCAGTGTAAGCTAGCATTAGCTCGCTGCCATCAATGCGCCGCTAAAATAGTGCGCCTGCGTTAGCACTTATAATAACAATATCACTCATATTTGCTTCATTTTCAGGTCACCACATGTAAATAGAATATTGTTGTTGGATGTTTTTAGTGTGGATGTTTTCTAGTGAGAGGACCCTCCTCCATCTGTTCACTCAATTGTTACATATTTATTTACAATGCATAAACAAATAAAAACATATGGATTGTGAATGATATCATGTTTACATATTTCCAGTATGACTGACCTAATAATATGGTCAGAAGTGTTACTACAGTGATGTAGAATCTAGGGAAATTACCCAAGTTCTTCGGAGTGGAATATTAAAAAATGGCCGACTGAATTTGTGTCATTTAGTGATGTTTCGACGATATTCTCACATACTTTGCAGATTGTAAATACAATTGTACATGTTTAATAACACTATGAAACACAAACACGTTTATTAAGTAAATACTTTTTACACTCTGCTGATATTTTAACATTCATTTTTCATAGCATAGGGTGACATCATAGTGTAACAGTGACATCATAGGGTGACATCATAGTGTATCAGTGACATCATAGGGTGACATCATAGGGTAACAGTGACATCATAGGGTGACATCATAGGGTAACAGTGACATCATAGGGTGACATCATAGGGTAACATAGTGACATCATAGTGTGACATCATAGTGTAACAGTGACATCATAGGGTGACATCATAGGGTAACATAGTGACATCATAGGGGACATCATAGGGTGACATCATAGTGTGGATAATGCATATGTTTAAGAGTTATTTTTTTTAATTCATAATCATGTTTGAATCAGCTCATATTTTTCCATGTATACTCTGTATACTAGTTTCTCTTTGTCTTCAGATTGCCTGTTTAGACAGGGTCGTAAACCATCAGGAATGTGAACACAACCCCCAAGTCTCTCTTCTTATCAGTGTTGAGAGGGGGGGGGGGGGGGGGGGGGGCGCGGAGAGATGGGGGCTTTCTTTGTGTGAAAAGAGTTGCTTTTTCCTTTGGAATGCCAGATCAACTTGGGCTACGCATTTGTATGTGTTGTTCGAGGCTGGTCTCTATTCTCAAATATTTGACAATAAATTACAAAATACCTATTCTGTGCTTGGTGGTACCTTTGAGTTCAGTTATATGTCATCTAAAGAACTTGGGACTGACCAGCGTTTTACATCCCACTTGGAGGAACATCTGGTCAAACGCAACAATAGTATCACATCATAGGGTAACAGAGTGACATCATAGTGACATCATAGTATCACATCATAGGGTAACAGGGTGACATCATAGCATCACATCATAGGGTAACAGAGAGACATCATAGTATCACATCATAGGGTAACAGAGTGACATCATAGTATCACATCATAGGGTAACAGAGGGACATCATAGTATCACATCATAGGGTAATAGAGTGACATCATAGCATCACATCATAGGGTAACAGAGGGACATCATAGTATCATATCATAGGGTAACAGAGTGACATCATAGTATCACATCATAGGGTACCAGAGGGACATCATAGTATCACATCATAGGGTAACAGAGTGACATCATAGTATCACATCATAGGGTAACAGAGTGACATCATAGTATCACATCATAGGGTAATAGAGGGACATCATAGTATCACATCATAGGGTAACAGAGGGACATCATAGTGACATCATAATATCACATCATAGGATAACAGAGTGACATCATAGGGAGACAGAATGACATCATAGACCGATACCATAGGGAGACAGGATGACATTATTGGGAGATATCATAGGGTGACATAATAGTATCACATCATAGGGTAACAGAGTGACATCATATAATAACAGGGTGACATCATAGGTGGACATCATAGGGTGACATCATAGGGTGACATCATAGTATCACATCATAGGGTAACAGAGTGACATCATATAATAACAGGGTGACATCATAGGGTGACATCATAGGGAGACATCATAGGGTGACATCATAGTATCACATCACAGGGTAACAGTGACATCATATAATAACAGGGTGACATCATAGGGTGACATCATAGGGAGACATCATAGGGTGACATCATAGTATCACATCATAGGGTAACAGAGTGACATCATATAATAACAGGGTGACATCATAGGGTGACATCATAGGGAGACATCATAGGGTGACATCATAGTATCACATCATAGGGTAACAGAGTGACATCATATAATAACAGGGTGACATCACAGGGTGACATTATCAGATGGCTTGATTGATGGACTATAACTGTCATGAGATGGTATTTTTATTTTATTTTTGTATTTTTTTTGTCATAAAGAAATACAATCATGTGTGCTTACGGACTGTATTCCTGCAGACTTTATTGATATATATTGATATATTAATAACTGTATCCCTTGCAGACTGTATTGATATATATTGATATATTAATAACTGTATCCCTTGCAGACTGTATTGATATATATTGATATATTAATAACTGTATCCCTTGCAGACTGTATTGATATATATTGATATATTAATAACTGTATCCCTTGCAGACTGTATTGATATATATTGATGTATAATGTAGGAAGCAGAATATTAATAACAGAAAGAAACAACCCTTTTGTGTAAATGGGGGAGGGAGCTTTTTTGGGTTGGTGCACTAATTGTAAGTGTATCTTGTGTTTTTATGTTGATTTAATAAAAATAAATAAATAAATAAAATAAATAAAATAATTAAAATAAATAAAATAAATAAAATAAATAAAATAAATAAAATAAATAAAATAAATAAATATTAATATATTATTATTTTAATTTCTTGTGCGGCCCGGTACCAATCGATCCACGGAGCAGTACCGGGTTGCGGCCCGGTGGTTGGGGACCATTGTTGTAGTCCATGCTAAGTATTAAGCTTCAAGTGCGATCAGCACTTTGTTCCTTCGCCTTGTTTTCCCTTTTTTTGTACCTCTTTGAGTTTTGTTGAAATTAAATCATGTTCCTACCTGCACGTCCTGTCCGGAGTCGTCCATTTGCCTTCCTGGGAGAACCACCCCGCAGTTAGCGTAAACACCGTCGTGACAATAACAAATGTAACCTTTTATAGTGTTTTAGTGTTATTAATGTGTAATTAAGGTGTTATTATTAAACCCCCCCCCCCCCCCCCTCTGCCCCATCCCAACATTGTCAATCCCACCAATCATTTGTGCTGCAACAATAGTAGGTCTAACTGTAAAACATTTTACAGTGTTTTTATGTCATTAATGTGTTATTATTCATACACCCCGCCCCTCACAACAGTGTCAATCCCCTAAATCCTGTGTGCGGCAAATAATTTTGGGCCAACTATTATAGTTTTTACGTGATTAACTTTTATAGTTGTTTTATGTTATTAACATGTAATTAAGGTGTTATTATTCATAATCCTCCCCAACAGTATCAAAATATTCCCAAACTTGTCCCAATTGTTTGTGCTACAATTGTGCTGCACAATGTTTTTGTCTATTACAGTGTTTACGTTATTAACTATTATAATTGTTATGTTATTAACATGTAATTAACATGTTATTATTGACATTCACCCCCTACGATTTTTAAACTATTGTAGTTCGTACGATAGTTACACAGAAACGTTATGGATGGACGTCTTCCAGATCGTTCCATGTGACCGTGTGCCGTCCATCTTGAAAGCGGGCGTCCTACCAGGCGGCGTTTCCCGCCATAAATAAAGCAGGCGGCGTTGACACAACGTGTTCCTTCCACAACGTCGCTCGTGTTCGTGTCTGCGGCCGCCGATTGTTCCGTGCGGCGGCGGCGCAGCGCCGGCTGACGTCGCTGGAAATAGCAAAGCGCACTTTGCATGCATCTCTGGAGGGCGGCGGCGGGCGAGCGAGCGTCTGCTCGTTAGCGCCCCTCTCGCCAGCCCCGCCTCCAGGAAGGAAGGCAGGAGTTAATCAAGGCCCGTCTTCGCACCAGACGGACGCCACAAGGAGGCGGTTAGCGTTCCCGCGTGTAGCCGCTTAATAATGGAGGCGTGGCTAAGCGAGGTAACCTTCATGAAGACCCACACGCCACAAGACCATCAAACATTCATCACGGCCGCTGCAACACGGAGAGCGCCCCGTACATAGAAATGTGTCTATATGTATGTATATATATATATATATATATATATATATATATATATATATATATATATATATATATATATATATATATTTTTTTTTTAATTTATTTTATTTAATTTTTTATTTTTTTAATCTCTATATATTTTATATATATATATATATATATAAAATATATAGAGATTAAAAAAAATTAAATAAAATAAATTCAATTTATATATATATATATATATATATATATATATATATATATATATATATATATATATATATATATATATATATATATATATATATATATATATATATATATATATATATATATATATATATATATATAATATATAGAGATTATAAAAAAAAAAATTAAATAAAATACATTTAAAAAAAAATATATATATATATATACATGTATACATGTATACATGTATATATATATATATATATATATATATATATATATATATATATATATATATATATATATATATATATATATATATATATATATATATATAGAGATTTAAAAAAAATTAAAAATTAAATAAAATACATTTAAAAAAAATAAATAAATATATATATATATATATATATATACATGTATACATGTATATATATATACATAACATATATACATGTATGCATCTATATTTGAAGTGAGTGAGTGAGTGAGTGAGTGAGTGAGTGAGTGAGTGAGTGAGTGAAGTATTGACAGTGTGCACATTGGTGTGAGGTTGCAGACATGCGTGGTCTTCAGGCGTTCCTGGACGAGACGTGCCGTGCAGGTGTGGAGGTGTCGGTGCAGAGAGTGGACAGGAACATCAGCAAAGTGTTCAGTCAGCTCTTCACCTCCATGAGGACGGAACAACTCAATCGCTACAGAGACACTCTGAGGAGAGCCATCTTGCTGCTCAGTCCTCACGCTGCTCACGCCTTCATACAGCAGGTACCTACACACCTGTGCACATCTACACCTGTATACATCTACACCTGTACACATCTACACCTGTATACATCTACACCTGTACACATCTACACCTGTATACATCTACACCTGTACACATCTACACTTGGATACATCTACACTTGTACACATCTACACCTGTGCACATCTACACTTGTACACATCTACACCTGTACACACACCTGTATGCATCTACACTTGTACACATCTACACCTGTGCACATCTACACTTGTACACATCTACACCTGTACACACACCTGTATGCATCTACACTTGTACACATCTACACCTGTGCACATCTACACTTGTACACATCTACACTTGTACACACACCTGTATGCATCTACACTTGTACACATCTACACCTGTACACACACCTGTATGCATCTACACTTGTACACATCTACACCTGTACACACACCTGGATACATCTACACTTGTACACATCTACACTTGTGCACATCTACACTTGTACACATCTACACTTGTACACACACCTGTATGCATCTACACTTGTACACATCTACACCTGTGCACATCTACACTTGTACACATCTACACTTGTACACACACCTGTATGCATCTACACTTGTACACATCTACACCTGTACACACACCTGTATGCATCTACACTTGTACACATCTACACCTGTACACACACCTGTATGCATCTACACTTGTACACATCTACACCTGTGCACATCTACACTTGTACACATCTACACTTGTGCACATCTACACTTGTACACATCTACACCTGTGCACATCTACACTTGTACACATCTACACCTGTACACACACCTGTATGCATCTACACTTGTACACATC
Source organism: Entelurus aequoreus (assembly GCF_033978785.1). Taxonomy (NCBI): domain Eukaryota; kingdom Metazoa; phylum Chordata; class Actinopteri; order Syngnathiformes; family Syngnathidae; genus Entelurus; species Entelurus aequoreus. Next base: position 5,425,959 of record NC_084751.1, read on the forward strand.
TACACTTGTACACATCTACACCTATATACATCTACACTTGTACACATCTACACCTGTACACACACCTGTATGCATCTACACTTGTACACATCTACACCTATATACATCTACACTTGTACACATCTACACCTGTACACACACCTGTATGCATCTACACTTGTACACATCTACACCTATATACATCTACACCTGGATACATCTACACCTGTACACACACCTGTATGCATCTACACTTGTACACATCTACACCTATATACATCTACACCTGGATACATCTACACCTGTACACACACCTGTATGCCTCTACACTTGTACACACACTTGTATACATCTACACTTGTACACTTGTATGCATCTCACACACACACACACACACACACACACACACACACACACACACACACACACACACACACACACACACACACACACACACACACACACACACACACACACACACACACACACACACACACACACACACACACACACACACACAGGAGGTGATTATAGAGGGAAGTAATGAGTGACTAATTGTTGTTCTAATGATGATTGCAGCTGATCTCAGATCTGTCAATCACTGCTGGCTTGTGCCACACGTCAGTTAGCATGCTAGCTATTTAGCAGCACAGTCTT
>NC_084751.1:5429094-5461594 GCF_033978785.1 Entelurus aequoreus
CCAAGGACAGTCACTGGGTCTTTGTTAACGAGGTACGTGCACCTTGCCTACTTACTCTACATTTATTCACCCGGGGGCCCACCTTTACACTACAGAGGGCCCACCGTATCATTACCACTGAAGTAGTCACTGAAATATACTGAAGTAGTCCATGAAATATACTGAAGTAGTCCATGAAATATACTGAAGTAGTCACTGAAATATACTGAAGTAGTCCATGAAGTATACTGAAGTAGTCACTGAAATATACTGAAGTAGTCACTGAAATATACTGAAGTAGTCCATGAAATATACTGAAGAAGTCACTGAAATATACTGAAGTAGTCACTGAAATATACTGAAGTAGTCCATGAAATATACTGAAGTAGTCCATGAAATATACTGAAGTAGTCACTGAAATATACTGAAGTAGTCCATGAAATATACTGAAGTAGTCACTGAAATATACTGAAGTAGTCCATGAAATATACTGAAGTAGTCCATGAAATATACTGAAGTAGTCACTGAAATATACTGAAGTAGTCACTGAAATATACTGAAGTAGTCACTGAAATATACTGAAGTAGTCCATGAAATATACTGAAGTAGTCACTGAAATATACTGAAGTAGTCACTGAAATATACTGAAGTAGTCCATGAAATATACTGAAGTAGTCCATGAAATATACTGAAGTAGTCCATGAAATATACTGAAGTAGTCCATGAAATATACTGAAGTAGTCACTGAAATATACTGAAGTAGTCCATGAAATATACTGAAGTAGTCCATGAAATATACTGAAGTAGTCACTGAAATATACTGAAGTAGTCCATGAAATATACTGAAGTAGTCCATGAAATATACTGAAGTAGTCCATGAAGTATACTGAAGTAGTCACTGAAATATACTGAAGTAGTCCATGAAATATACTGAAGTAGTCCATGAAATATACTGAAGTAGTCACTGAAATATACTGAAGTAGTCCATGAAATATACTGAAGTAGTCCATGAAATATACTGAAGTAGTCCATGAAATATACTGAAGTAGTCACTGAAATATACTGAAGTAGTCCATGAAATATACTGAAGTAGTCACTGAAATATAATGAAGTAGTCCATGAAGTATACTGAAGTAGTCACTGAAATATACTGAAGTAGTCCATGAAATATACTGAAGTAGTCCATGAAATATACTGAAGTAGTCACTGAAATATACTGAAGTAGTCCATGAAATATACTGAAGTAGTCCATGAAATATACTGAAGTAGTCCATGAAATATACTGAAGTAGTCACTGAAATATACTGAAGTAGTCCATGAAATATACTGAAGTAGTCCATGAAATATACTGAAGTAGTCACTGAAATATAATGAAGTAGTCCATGAAATATACTGAAGTAGTCCATGAAATATACTGAAGTAGTCACTGAAATATACTGAAGTAGTCCATGAAATATACTGAAGTAGTCCATGAAATATACTGAAGTAGTCACTGAAATATACTGAAGTAGTCACTGAAATATACTGAAGTAGTCCATGAAATATACTGAAGTAGTCCATGAAATATACTGAAGTAGTCACTGAAATATACTGAAGTAGTCCATGAAATATACTGAAGTAGTCACTGAAATATACTGAAGTAGTCCATGAAATATACTGAAGTAGTCCATGAAGTATACTGAAGTAGTCCATGAAATATACTGAAGTAGTCCATGAAATATATTGAAGTAGTCCATGAAATATACTGAAGTAGTCCATGAAATATACTGAAGTAGTCCATGAAATATACTGAAGTAGTCACTGAAATATACTGAAGTAGTCCATGAAATATACTGAAGTAGTCCATGAAATATACTGAAGTAGTCCATGAAATATACTGAAGTAGTCACTGAAATATACTGAAGTAGTCACTGAAATATACTGAAGTAGTCCATGAAATATACTGAAGTAGTCCATGAAATATATTGAAGTAGTCCATGAAATATACTGAAGTAGTCCATGAAATATACTGAAGTAGTCACTGAAATATACTGAAGTAGTCCATGAAATATACTGAAGTAGTCCATGAAATATACTGAAGTAGTCCATGAAATATACTGAAGTAGTCACTGAAATATACTGAAGTAGTCCATGAAATATACTGAAGTAGTCACTGAAATATACTGAAGTAGTCCATGAAATATACTGAAGTAGTCCATGAAATATACTGAAGTAGTCACTGAAATATACTGAAGTATTCCATGAAATATACTGAAGTAGTCCATGAAATATACTGAAGTAGTCACTGAAATATACTGAAGTAGTCACTGAAATATACTGAAGTAGTCCATGAAAAATACTAAAGTAGTCCATGAAATATACTGAAGTAGTCCATGAAATATATTGAAGTAGTCCATGAAATATACAGAAGTAGTCCATGAAATATACTGAAGTAGTCACTGAAATATACTGAAGTAGTCCATGAAATATACTGAAGTAGTCACTGAAATATACTGAAGTAGTCCATGAAATATACTGAAGTAGTCCATGAAATATATTGAAGTAGTCCATGAAATATACTGAAGTAGTCCATGAAATATACTGAAGTAGTCCATGAAATATACTGAAGTAGTCACTGAAATATACTGAAGTAGTCACTGAAATATACTGAAGTAGTCCATGAAATATACTGAAGTAGTCACTGAAATATACTGAAGTAGTCCCTGAAATATACTGAAGTAGTCCATGAAATATACTGAAGTAGTCACTGAAATATACTGAAGTAGTCCATGAAATATACTGAAGTAGTCACTGAAATATACTGAAATAGTCCATGAAATATACTGAAGTAGTCCATGAAATATACTGAAGTAGTCACTGAAATATACTGAAGTAGTCCATGAAATATACTGAAGTAGTCCATGAAATATACTGAAGTAGTCCATGAAGTATACTGAAGTAGTCACTGAAATATACTGAAGTAGTCCATGAAATATACTGAAGTAGTCCATGAAATATACTGAAGTAGTCACTGAAATATACTGAAGTAGTCCATGAAATATACTGAAGTAGTCACTGAAATATACTGAAGTAGTCACTGAAATATACTGAAGTAGTCCATGAAATATACTGAAGTAGTCCATGAAATATACTGAAGTAGTCACTGAAATATACTGAAGTAGTCCATGAAATATACTGAAGTAGTCCATGAAATATACTGAAGTAGTCCATGAAATATACTGAAGTAGTCACTGAAATATACTGAAGTAGTCCATGAAATATACTGAAGTAGTCCATGAAATATATTGAAGTAGTCCATGAAATATACTGAAGTAGTCACTGAAATATACTGAAGTAGTCCATGAAATATACTGAAGTAGTCCATGAAATATACAGAAGTAGTCCATGAAATATATTGAAGTAGTCCATGAAATATACTGAAGTAGTCCATGAAATATACTGAAGTAGTCCATGAAATATACTGAAGTAGTCACTGAAATATACTGAAGTAGTCCATGAAATATACTGAAGTAGTCCATGAAATATACTGAAGTAGTCACTGAAATATACTGAAGTAGTCCATGAAATATACTGAAGTAGTCCATGAAATATACTGAAGTAGTCACTGAAATATACTGAAGTATTCCATGAAATATACTGAAGTAGTCCATGAAATATACTGAAGTAGTCCATGAAATATACTGAAGTAGTCACTGAAATATACTGAAGTAGTCCATGAAATATACTGAAGTAGTCCATGAAATATACTGAAGTAGTCACTGAAATATACTGAAGTAGTCCATGAAATATACTGAAGTAGTACATGAAATATACTGAAGTAGTCACTGAAATATACTGAAGTATTCCATGAAATATACTGAAGTAGTCCATGAAATATACTGAAGTAGTCCATGAAATATACTGAAGTAGTCACTGAAATATACTAAAGTAGTCCATTAAATATACTGAAGTAGTCACTGAAATATACTGAAGTAGTCACTGAAATATACTGAAGTAGTCCATGAAATATACTAAAGTAGTCCATGAAATATACTGAAGTAGTCCATGAAATATATTGAAGTAGTCCATGAAATATACTGAAGTAGTCCATGAAATATACTGAAGTAGTCCATGAAATATACTGAAGTAGTCCATGAAATATACTGAAGTAGTCCATGAAATATACTGAAGTAGTCACTGAAATATACTGAAGTATTCCATGAAATATACTGAAGTAGTCCATGAAATATACTGAAGTAGTCCATGAAATATACTGAAGTAGTCCATGAAATATACTGAAGTAGTCCATGAAATATACTGAAGTAGTCACTGAAATATACTAAAGTAGTCCATTAAATATACTGAAGTAGTCACTGAAATATACTGAAGTAGTCACTGAAATATACTGAAGTAGTCCATGAAATATACTAAAGTAGTCCATGAAATATACTGAAGTAGTCCATGAAATATATTGAAGTAGTCCATGAAATATACTGAAGTAGTCCATGAAATATACTGAAGTAGTCACTGAAATATACTGAAGTAGTCCATGAAATATACTGAAGTAGTCCATGAAATATACTGAAGTAGTCCATGAAATATACTGAAGTAGTCACTGAAATATACTGAAGTATTCCATGAAATATACTGAAGTAGTCCATGAAATATACTGAAGTAGTCCATGAAATATACTGAAGTAGTCCATGAAGTATACTGAAGTAGTCCATGAAGTATACTGCACAAGGAGGACACACAATTACTCCGTGTTCCAATAAAGCAAATTCATAATAAAATTGTTCCTTAAATAAACGCTCAATAAAATTGAAGTCATCATTTTTGCGCTGAAGAAACTGCAGACTTCTTCTGTTTGTTTGAAGTTGTCATTACTGCCACTAGTGGTGGGGAAGTGTATTACACCTGAAGGACCACAGCTGGGAAACACATGTGTAGGGGGCGCCGGCGACCCAACAATTGGGCCCCGGCCCTATGGTTGAGATGTAGTGTGATACTAGCTGACTTGTTGTAGTTGATAGTAGTAGTAGTAGCAGCATAAACGCTCCTTTATTGCTGCGGGGAGCTGCTTCCTGGCGGCAGTAAATGATCTCAACATAAAAAGCTTTCCTTCCAAATGGACTATTTTCATAGTTGGAGCATAAAAATCATCTTTACAACTTTCTAAATAGAATTATTATTTTTATTTCATGAGAGCCCTCAGGACATGAAATTATAATAATACAATATAATAATGCTGAGGCTGCAGAGGTCACGATACTGGGCAGCAGTATCAGTCTGTGCTCAGTTAGTGCACTTTGATGAGGTGAGAACAAACATAAGTGCACTTTGATGAGGTGAGAACAAACATGAGTGCACTTTGATGAAGTGAAAACAAACATGAGTGCACTTTGACGCAGTAAAAACAAACATGAGTGCACTTTGATGAAGGTAAAACAAACATGAGTGCACTTTGACGCAGTAAAAACAAACATGAGTGCACTTTGATGAAGTGAAAACAAACATTAGTGCACTTTGATGAAGTGAAAACAAACATGAGTGCACTTTGATGAGGTGAAAACAAACATGAGTGCACTTTGACGCAGTGAAAACAAACATTAGTGCACTTTGATGAAGTGAAAACAAACATGAGTGCACTTTAATGAAGGTAAAACAAACATGAGTGCACTTTGATGAAGGTAAAACAAACATGAGTGCACTTTGACGCAGTGAAAACAAACATTAGTGCACTTTGATGAAGTGAAAACAAACATTAGTGCACTTTGATGAAGGTAAAACAAACATTAGTGCACTTTGATGAAGTGAAAACAAACATTAGTGCACTTTGATGAAGTGAAAACAAACATGAGTGCACTTTGATGAAGGTAAAACAAACATGAGTGCACTTTGATGAAGGTAAAACAAACATGAGTGCACTTTGACGCAGTGAAAACAAACATTAGTGCACTTTGATGAAGTGAAAACAAACATTAGTGCACTTTGATGAAGGTAAAACAAACATGAGTGCACTTTGATGAAGGTAAAACAAATATGAGTGCACTTTGACGCAGTGAAAACAAACATTAGTGCACTTTGATGAAGTGAAAACAAACATGAGTGCACTTTGATGAAGGTAAAACAAACATGAGTGCACTTTGATGAAGGTAAAACAAACATGAGTGCACTTTGACGCAGTGAAAACAAACATTAGTGCACTTTGATGAAGGTAAAACAAACATGAGTGCACTTTGACGCAGTGAAAACAAACATTAGTGCACTTTGATGAAGGTAAAACAAACATGAGTGCACTTTGATGAAGGTAAAACAAACATGAGTGCACTTTGACGCAGTGAAAACAAACATTAGTGCACTTTGATGAAGTGAAAACAAACATTAGTGCACTTTGATGAAGGTAAAACAAACATGAGTGCACTTTGATGAAGGTAAAACAAATATGAGTGCACTTTGACGCAGTGAAAACAAACATTAGTGCACTTTGATGAAGTGAAAACAAACATGAGTGCACTTTGATGAAGGTAAAACAAACATGAGTGCACTTTGATGAAGGTAAAACAAACATGAGTGCACTTTGACGCAGTGAAAACAAACATTAGTGCACTTTGATGAAGTGAAAACAAACATTAGTGCACTTTGATGAAGGTAAAACAAACATTAGTGCACTTTGATGAAGTGAAAACAAACATTAGTGCACTTTGATGAAGGTAAAACAAACATGAGTGCACTTTGATGAAGGTAAAACAAACATGAGTGCACTTTGATGAAGGTAAAACAAACATGAGTGCACTTTGACGCAGTGAAAACAAACATTAGTGCACTTTGATGAAGTGAAAACAAACATTAGTGCACTTTGATGAAGGTAAAACAAACATGAGTGCACTTTGATGAAGGTAAAACAAATATGAGTGCACTTTGACGCAGTGAAAACAAACATTAGTGCACTTTGATGAAGTGAAAACAAACATGAGTGCACTTTGATGAAGGTAAAACAAACATGAGTGCACTTTGATGAAGGTAAAACAAACATGAGTGCACTTTGACGCAGTGAAAACAAACATTAGTGCACTTTGATGAAGTGAAAACAAACATTAGTGCACTTTGATGAAGGTAAAACAAACATTAGTGCACTTTGATGAAGTGAAAACAAACATTAGTGCACTTTGATGAAGGTAAAACAAACATGAGTGCACTTTGATGAAGGTAAAACAAACATGAGTGCACTTTGATGAGGTGAAAACAAACATGAGTGCACTTTGATGAAGTGAAAACAAAGGTGAGTGCACTTTGATGAAGTGAAAACAAACATGAGTGCACTTTGATGAAGTGAAAACAAACATGAGTGCACTTTGATGAAGTGAAAACAAACATGAGTGCACTTTGATGAAGTGAAAACAAACATGAGTGCACTTTGATGAAAGTAAAACAAACATGTTGGATCCACCATGTTGGGAAATGAGCAACAACATCTATATATATATATATATACATTATAAATATTTCTTGGTGTTGCGCTCATGTCAACAACGTGTTGTGTGCATTCAGCCGGTACGTTGCCGCGCTTTTATTTTGAAGAGCCAAAACCGCTTTTCGTTTCTGGAGCCAAATGGATGCTAATGAGCTAATTAGCTTGTTTTCATGCTGCCAGAAACAACCTTCATCAAGTCATCTACATGCGCCACCGCGTGTGTGTGTGTGTGTGTGTGTGTGTGTGTGTGTGTGTGTGTGTGTGTGTGTGTGTGTGTGTGTGTGTGTGTGTGTGTGTGTGTGTGTGTGTGTGTGTGTGTGTGTGTGTGTGTGTGTGTGTGTGTGTGTGTGTGCGTGTGTGTGTGTGTGTGTGTGTGTGTGTGTGTGCCACCATGCTAAGTTGCTTCAGCACTAAGTACCAACACCCGCTCTTGCATATATTGTTGATATACTTTGATGCTGTAGGTCAGGGGTCAGCAACCTTTTTGAAAGCAAGAGCTACTTCTTGGGTAGTGATTAATGCGAAGGGCTACCAGTTTGATACACACTTCAATAAATTACCAGAAATAGCCAATTTGCTCAATTTACCTTTAACTCTATGTTATTATTAATAATTAATGATATTTACACTTAATTGAACGGTTTAAAAGAGGAGAAAACACGAAAAAAAAGACAATTAAATTTTGAAACATAGTTTATCTTCAATTTTGACTCTTTAAAATTCAAAATTCAACCGAAAAAAAGAAGAGAAAAACTCGCTAATTCCAATCTTTTTGAAAAAATTAAAAAAATAATTTATGGAACATCATTAGTAATTTTTCCTGATTAAGATTAATTTTAGAGTTTTAATGACATGTTTTAAATAGGTTAAAATCCAATCTGCACTTTGTTAGAATATATAACAAATTGGACCAAGCTATATTTCTAACAAAGACAAATCATTATTTCTTCTAGATTTTCCAGAACAAAAATTTTAAAAGAAATTCAAAAGACTTTGAAATAAGATTTAAATTTGATTCTACAGATTTTCTAGATTTGCCAGAATCATTTTTTTGAATTTTAATCATAATAAGTTTGAAGAAATATTTCACAAATATTCTTCGTCGAAAAAACAGAAGCTAAAATGAAACATTTTATTAAAATGTATTTATTATTCTTTACAATAATAAAAAAAAAAAACTTGAACATTGATTTAAATTGTCAGGAAAGAAGAGGAAGGAATTTAAAAGGTAAAAAGGTATATGTGTTTAAAAATCCTAAAATCATTTCTAAGGTTGTATTTTTTCTCTAAAATTGTCTTTCTAAAAGTTATAAGAAGCAAAGTAAAAAAATGTATGAATTTATTTAAACAAGTGAAGACCAAGTCTTTAAAATATTTTCTTGGATTTTCAAATTCTATTTGAGTTTTGTCTCTCTTAGAATTAAAAATGTCGGGCAAAGCGAGACCAGCTTGCTAGTAAATAAATACAATTTAAAAAATAGAGGCACCGATGATCGTGGTGAAATCCTCCGTCGCGCCGTCGATCGCTGGAATGCAGGTGAGCACGGGTGTTGATGAGCAGATGAGGGCTGGCGTAGGTGCAGAGCTAATGTTTTTAGCATAGCTCTGTTGAAGTCCCGTAGCTACGTTAGCTTCAATGGCGTCATTAGCAACAGCATTGCTAGGCTTCGCCAGGCGGGACAGCATTAACCGTGTGGTTACAGGTCCAGGGTTTGGTTCAGTGTCTCCTGATAGTAGAAGTAATAGTAGTATTGTTGATCTTCAGTCTATCCTTCCAGTCTGAGGCATGTTTCTTTTGTTTCTATCCGCAGTTAAAGCACGATGCTATCACGTTAGCTCCGAAGCTAAAGTGCTTCGCCGATGTATTGTCGTGGAGATAAAAGTCACTGTGAATGTCCATTTCGCGTTCTGGACTCTCATTTTCAAGAGGATATAGTATCCCAGGTGGTTTAAGATACAAATCCGTGATCCACAATAGAAAAAGGAGAGAGTGTGGAATCCAATGAGCCAGCTTGTACTTAAGTTACGGTCAGAGCGAAAAAAGATACGTCCTGCACTGCACTCTAGTCCTTCACTCACTTTCCTCATCCACAAATCTTTCATCCTGGCTCAAATTAATGGGGTAATCGTCGCTTTCTCGGTCCGAATCGCTCTCGCTGCTGGTGTAAACAATGTGCAGATGTGAGGCGCTCCACAACCTGTGACGTCACGCTACTTCCGGTACAGGCAAGGCTTTTTTTATCAGCGACCAAAAGTTGCGAACTTTATCGTTGATGTTCTCTACTAAATCCTTCCATCAATAATATGGCAATATCGCGAAATGATCAAGTATGACACATAGAATGGATCTGCTATCCCCGTTTAAATTAAAAAAAAAAAAATTTCAGTAGGCCTTTAACTCCTTGTGGCTTACTTTTGCATCTCTCCTGGTTGTGTTGTACGAGCTGGTCTCCTCAAGCTTTAGTAAAACTTGGCCGAGTACTATCCTGTCTCTGTGGTCCTCTTTGCATCTCTCCTGGTTGTGTTGTACGAGCTGGTCTCCTCAAGCTTTAGTAAAACTTGGCCGAGTACTATCCTGTCTCTGTGGTCCTCTTTGCATCTCTCCTGGTTGTGTTGTACGAGCTGGTCTCCTCAAGCTTTAGTAAAACTTGGCCAAGTACTATCCTGTCTCTGTGGTCCTCTTTGCATCTCTCCTGGTTGTGTTGTAAGAGCTGGTCTCCTCAAGCTTTAGTAAAACTTGGCCGAGTACTATCCTGTCTCTGTGGTCCTCTTTGCATCTCTCCTGGTTGTGTTGTAAGAGCTGGTCTCCTCAAGCTTCAGTAAAACTTGGCCGAGTACTATCCTGTCTCTGTGGTCCTCTTTGCATCTCTCCTGGTTGTGTTGTAAGAGCTGGTCTCCTCAAGCTTTAGTAAAACTTGGTCAAGTTTGTCTGTATCGAACCTCGTCTGCATGAATAAACGTCTGTTTCTTTGAAATTTCACCGCTAACATATTCCTAGCCACTTCCTGCTCCGCTCATTATGCAAATATGACGTCAAATTTGGGGCTGCGCGATTAATCGACATTGAGGTTTTAATTAGTGCGAGGACATAACCACAAAAGGCGGAGTTTTGTTGTCGTTTTCAGAGGGTTTCTCCGCCGTCACCGCCATTTGAGTGACGTGTCGGCCAGTCAGAACTGTCGAGCCTCGCATTCTTTGTCTCCTGTCCGATCAAACGTGTTCAAGGAACACTGTGTTGGATACTTCTCCTGATGCCTTATTTGTATTTGACTTTATTCAATGTTTGGCTAGAATTGTATTTAACAAAACCGGTTTTCTTTGAAATAATATATCAAACTGTAAGACATTTTTATGTATTTTATGGAAAAACGTAATTAATCACAGAACTGTTACACCATGTTATTAATAAAGTGCTGATTTTCAATGGAGAATCGCTTTGAATCGAATCGTTGCTCCCAAGAATCGAATCGAATCGTGTGTTGTCCAAAGATTCAGATACCTCAAATACTGTACATCATTACAATGAATTTGTGTTTTTGTTGCACGCGGACCTATTTAAGTGACGGACCGGCAGCCAGTGCTGACAACCACTGATGTATAAAAGTTGTGAGTTATGTCAATAAAACGACTATTTACAGTATTCAGTTTTTTGAGTTGATGAACATCTGCCTGTGAGTTACTGGACGCCTTCGAGGTTGTCGGGGTTGATGAAGCACCGTAGTCAGTAGTCCAGAGTTAGCTGGCCTTCGCTAACTCCTATTAGCAGGCGTGAAATATTGTTGTGTGGTGTTGCTTCCTTGTTTGTCACTACCCCAAGCCGGCCATCATGCACGTAGCAGCGGCACTTGAAGTGAGCGTGTCATAATGACTGCAGTCAGATGGATACAAAGTATCGCTAGTCCAAAATCTTAATGGTCTTCCTGGACCGACCCAATTAGGAACCGGTACCAAAAAATACCAAAACACGATATACTTCCCTACTAAAAAATGTAGGGACAACTGCTCCTGATTGACAATCAGGAGACACACCTGTAACTGGTTGACAATCAGGAGACACATCAGGAGACACACCTGTAACTGGTTGACAATCAGGAGACACACCTGCTCCTGGTTGACAATCAGGATACACACCTGTAACTGGTTGACAGTCAGGCTACACACCTGTAACTGGTTGACAGACAGTCAGGAGACACACCTGTAACTGGTTGACAGTCAGGACACACACCTGTAACTGGTTGACAGACAGTCAGGAGACACACTTGCAACTGGTTGACAATGAGAAAACACACCTGCTCCTGATTGACAATCAGGAGACACACACCTATAACCGGTTGATAATCAGGAGACACATCAGGAGACACACCTGCTCCTGGTTGACAATCAGGAGAAACACCAATAACTGGTTGACAATCAGGAGACACACCTGCTCCTGGTTGACAATCAGGATACACACCTGTAACTGGTTGACAGTCAGGAGACACACCTGCTCCTGGTTGACAATCAGGATACACACCTGTAACTGGTTGACAGTCAGTCAGGAGACACACCTGCTCCTGGTTGACAATCAGGATACACACCTGTAACTGGTTGACAGTCAGGATACACACCTGTAACTGGTTGACAGACAGTCAGGAGACACACTTGCAACTGGTTGACAATGAGAAAACACACCTGCTCCTAATTGACAATCAGGAGACACACACCTGTAACTGGTTGATAATCAGGAGACACATCAGGAGACACACCTCCTCCTGATTGACAATCAGGAGAAACACCTGTAACTGGTTGACAATCAGGAGACATATCAGGAGACACACCTGCTCCTGGTTGACAATCAGGATACACACCTGCAACTAGTTGAAAATCAGTAGACACACCAGGAGACACACCTGCAACTGGTTGACAATCAGTAGACACACCTGCAACTGGTTGACAATCAGGAGACATACCTGTAACTGCCCGCAACTCCTTTATGTGTAATCATTTTGAGGACCAAATATTTTTGTTGCAAAACTGGATCCTTTCAAGAAGTGTGTGGCCCCAAACAAGGGTCGAGGTCTCCCCTGTGAAAGTTGCTGACTCAGCACGCGTCCTCCGCAGGAAATCAGCGACGCAGAGATCCTGGAGCTTACCCACAGTGCACTGGGCCGCATAACGGTGGTCCGGCAGATCTTCCCGCCGTGGAAGGACAGCGGCGCCCGGTGCCAGCGACAAAACCATCGCATCTCCTCGCTGCTGTGCGACCCCCAGGAGGGCTACCTGCAGAACCTGGAGGTACGTACAACTGCAGAACCTGGAGGTACGTACACCTGCAGAACCTGGAGGTACGTACACCTGCAGAACCTGGAGGTACGTACACCTGCAGAACCTGCAGGTACGTACACCTGCAGAACCTGCAGGTACGTACACCTGCAGAACCTGGAGGTACGTACACCTGCAGAACCTGGAGGTACGTACACCTGCAGAACCTGCAGGTACGTACACCTGCAGAACCTGCAGGTACGTACGCCTGCAGAACCTGCAGGTACGTACGCCTGCAGAACCTGCAGGTACGTACGCCTGCAGAACCTGCAGGTACGTACACCTGCAGAACCTGCAGGTACGTACACCTGCAGAACCTGCAGGTACATACACCTGCAGAACCTGGAGGTACGTACACCTGCAGAACCTGCAGGTACGTACACCTGCAGAACCTGCAGGTAAGTACGCCGGCCTCCGTCGTGGAAGAGCTGGTTTAACCTTTGTCCTCTCGACTCCGCCCCTCCCAGGTGTCCAACCTCTACCTGTATGACAGCGTGCTGATGCTGGCCAACGCCTTCTACAGGAAGCTGGAGGACAGGAAGTGGCACAGCATGGCCAGTCTCAACTGCATCAGGAAGTCTACCAAACCGTGGAACGGAGGCTGGTCCATGCTGGAGACCATCCAGAAGGTGCGTGGTCCTTCACCAGTCTTTTGGAACTACCAACTACCAACCCCGCTATTTGCTAACTTGTAACTGAAGCACCTGTGACTGGTTGATAATCAGGAGACACACCTGCAACTGATTGACAATCAGGAGATACACTTGTAACTGGTTGGTTGGCAATCAGGAGACACAACTGTAACTGGTTGACAATGAGAAAACACATCAAGAGACACGCCTGCAACTGGTTGACAATCAGGAGACACGCGTGTAACTGGTTGACAATCAGTAGACCCACCTGTAACTGGTTGACAATCAGGAGACACACCTGCAACTGTTTGACAATGAGCAAACACACCTGCTCTTGATTGACAATCATGAGACACACCTGCTCCTGGTTGACAATCAGGGGACACACCTGCAACTGGTTGAAAATCAGGAGACACACCTGCAACTGGTTGACAATCAGCAGACCCACCTGTAACCGCTTGACAATCAGGAGACACATCAGGAGACACACCAGTAACGGGTTGACAATTAGGAAACACATCAGGAGACACACCTGTAACTGCTTGACAGTCAGGAGACACGCCTGTAACTGGTTGACATTCAGGAGACACACCTGTAACTGGTTGACAGTCAGGAGACACACCTGTAACTGGTTACTGGTATGCCAGTAGAATGTGCTAGCTTGTATGCCAGTAGAAGGCTAAGTTAGCATGTATGCCAGTAGAAGGCTAAGTTAGCATGTATGCCAGTAGAAGGCTAAGTTAGCATGTATGCCAGTAGAAGGCTAAGTTAGCATGTATGCCAGTAGAAGGCTAAGTTAGCATTTATGCAAGTAAAAGGCTAAGTTAACATGTATGCCAGTAGAAGGCTAAGTTAACATTTATGCAAGTAAAAGGCTAAGTTAACATGTATGCCAGTAGAAGGCTAAGTTAGCATGTTTGCCAGTAGAAGGCTAAGTTAGCATGTATGCCAGTAGAAGGCTAAGTTAGCAAGTTTGCCAGTAGAAGGCTAAGTTAGCATGTATGCCAGTAAAAGGCTAAGTTAGCATGTTTGCCAGTAGAAGGCTAAATTAGCATGTTTGCCAGTAGAAGGCTAAGTTAGCATGTATGCCAGTAGAAGGCTAAGTTAGCATGTTTGCCAGTAGAAGGCTAAGTTAGCATGTATGCCAGTAGAAGGCTAAGTTAGCATGTTTGCCAGTAGAAGGCTAAGTTAGCATGTATGCCAGTAGAAGGCTAAGTTAGCATATTTGCCAGTAGAAGGCTAAGTTAGCATGTTTGCCAGTAGAAGGCTAAGTTAGCATGTTTGCCAGTAGAAGGCTAAATTAGCATGTTTGCCAGTAGAAGGCTAAGTTAGCATGTTTGCCAGTAGAAGGCTAAGTTAGAATGTTTGCCAGTAGAAGGCTAAGTTAGCATGTATGCCAGTAGAAGGCTAAGTTAGCAAGTTTGCCAGCAGAAGGCTAAGTTAGCATGTATGCCAGTAGAAGGCCAAGTTAGCAAGTTTGCCAGTAGAAGGCTAAGTTAGCAAGTATGCCAGTAGAAGTGGGAGGAGTCACTGCAGGCTTCAGCGACGCCACATGGAAGGCAAACATTTGCTAGGATTTTCTTCCCGCTCGCTGACAGCCGCCGCGACCTTTGCCGCTGACAGGAGAAGTATTTTCTCTTTTATTGCGGCTGCCTGGCTGCTACACCGACTAATGAAAGCCATGAAATGTCATTTTTCTCCGGCCTTTCGACGCTGGCTGCCAGCAGACAAAAAAGCAAACATGTTGGAGATCACTGGAGGACGTTATGTTTGATAGCATCACAATGATAGCATCAGGGTGTTAGCATCTGGATGTTAGCATCACAATGATAGCATCAGGGTGTTTGCATCACAATGATAGCATCTGGGTGTTAGCATCACAATGATAGCATCAGGGTGTTAGCATGATTGTCCTAGCAACAGGGTATTAGCATCACGATAATAGCATCAGGGTGTTAGCAATATGGACTTTAAGAGAAGTGTGACTGTGTCCAGGGCAACATCACAGGTCTGACATGGACTATGGACTTTAAGAGAAGTGTGACTGTGTCCAGGGCAACATCACAGGTCTGACATGGACTATGGACTTTAAGAGAAGTGTGACTGTGTCCAGGGCAACATCACAGGTCTGACATGGACTATGGACTTTAAGAGAAGTGTGACTGTGTCCAGGGCAACATCACAGGTCTGACAGGGACTATGGACTTTAAGAGAAGTGTGACTGTGTCCAGGGCAACATCACAGGTCTGACAGGGACTATGGACTTTAAGAGAAGTGTGACTGTGTCCAGGGCAACATCACAGGTCTGACATGGACTATGGACTTTAAGAGAAGCGTGACTGTGTCCAGGGCAACATCACAGGTCTGACAGGGACTATGGACTTTAAGAGAAGTGTGACTGTGTCCAGGGCAACATCACAGGTCTGACATGGACTATGGACTTTAAGAGAAGTGTGACTGTGTCCAGGGCAACATCACAGGTCTGACATGGACTATGGACTTTAAGAGAAGTGTGACTGTGTCCAGGGCAACATCACAGGTCTGACATGGACTATGGACTTTAAGAGAAGTGTGACTGTGTCCAGGGCAACATCACAGGTCTGACATGGACTATGGACTTTAAGAGAAGTGTGACTGTGTCCAGGGCAACATCACAGGTCTGACAGGGACTATGGACTTTAAGAGAAGTGTGACTGTGTCCAGGGCAACATCACAGGTCTGACAGGGACTATGGACTTTAAGAGAAGTGTGACTGTGTCCAGGGCAACATCACAGGTCTGACAGGGACTATGGACTTTAAGAGAAGTGTGACTGTGTCCAGGGCAACATCACAGGTCTGACAGGGACTATGGACTTTAAGAGAAGTGTAACTGTGTCCAGGGCAACATCACAGGTCTGACAGGGACTATGGACTTTAAGAGAAGTGTGACTGTGTCCAGGGCAACATCACAGGTCTGACAGGGACTATGGACTTTAAGAGAAGTGTGACTGTGTCCAGGGCAACATCACAGGTCTGACAGGGACTATGGACTTTAAGAAAAGTGTGACTGTGTCCAGGGCAACATCACAGGTCTGACAGGGACTATGGACTTTAAGAAAAGTGTGACTGTGTCCAGGGCAACATCACAGGTCTGACAGGGACTATGGACTTTAAGAGAAGTGTGACTGTGTCCAGGGCAACATCACAGGTCTGACAGGGACTATGGACTTTAAGAGAAGTGTGACTGTGTCCAGGGCAACATCACAGGTCTGACAGGGACTATGGACTTTAAGAGAAGTGTGACTGTGTCCAGGGCAACATCACAGGTCTGACATGGACTATGGACTTTAAGAGAAGTGTGACTGTGTCCAGGGCAACATCACAGGTCTGACAGGGACTATGGACTTTAAGAGAAGTGTAACTGTGTCCAGGGCAACATCACAGGTCTGACAGGGACTATGGACTTTAAGAGAAGTGTGACTGTGTCCAGGGCAACATCACAGGTCTGACAGGGACTATGGACTTCAAGGACAGCGGTGCCAACTCTCACGTCCACTTTGAGATCCTGGGATCCAGTTTCAGCGAGACCTTCGGCAAGGACTACAAGAGGGTGAGTTTGCACTTTTGTCACCCACAGAAACAACACCACCACACTTCTTCTACTTCCTCGCTTTCACGCTGTTCTTTTTCCATCCGACCGAGTAGCAACTTGTTGCCATGGCGACCGTGATCCATCCATCACACGTTGTCTGAGTCCACAGCACCAACTAGTGGTCTGGCATGAACACTGCAGGCTTTAGTACTATTATTAACTACCACTGCAGTCATTATTCTATTCACACACACGCACGCACACGCACACACACACACACACACACACACACACACACACACACACACACACACACACACACACACACACACACACACACACACACACACACACACACACACACACACACACACACACACACACACACACACACACACACACACAATGTACTGCTGCAGTAATGAAGATTTAATCATGTGCCCTCTCTGAATTATGACTCCCTCTGTGTTTCATAATGACCATGTTAAGAACACACACACACACACACACACACACACACACACACACACCCACACACACACACGCACACACACACACACACACACTAGTAATAAAGCCCCCCCCCCTCCATTAGTCCGCTGATAGAAGGAGAAAGAAGCATGAAGCGTTATGATTCGTCATGTCAATATTGAAATATAACTATTAATTTAATAGTTAATTAAAGACAAAGAAGTTTGCGCCTTCAAAATAAAATCCTCTAATTTTCCGTGCGTAGTGAAGACGTTCGCACCTCCACAATGAAATCAACTCATCTTTGTTGCGTAAGGACGAAGTTTAAACCTTCACAATAAAATCCTCTCATCTTTAGTGCGTATTGAAGAAGTTCGCACCTTCACAATAAAATCAACTCATATTTGTTGCGTAATGAGGAAGTTTAAACCTTCACAATAACATTATCTCTTCTTTGGTGTGTAATAGAGAAGTTTGCGCTTTCACAATAAAATCATCTCATCTTTAATGCGTAATGAGGAAGTTTAAACCTTCGCAATAAAATCATCTCATCTTTGGTATGCAATAAAGAAGTTTGCGCCTTCACAATAAAATCATCTCATATTTGTTGCGTAATGAGGAAGTTTAAATCTTCACAATAAAATCATCTCTTCTTTGGTGTGTAATAGAGAAGTTTGCGCTTTCACAATAAAATCATGTCATCTTTAATGCGTAATGAGGAAGTTTAAACCTTCGCAATAAAATCATCTCATCTTTGGTATGCAATAAAGAAGTTTGCGCCTTCACAATAAAATCATCTCATATTTGTTGCGTAATGAGGAAGTTTAAATCTTCACAATAAAATCATCTCATCTTTGGTACGTAATGAAGTTTGCCCTTTCACAATAAAATCATCTCATCTTTGGTGCGTAAAGAAGAAGGTTGCCCTTTCACAATAAAATCATCTCGTCTTTGTTGCGTAATGAAGAAGTGTGCACCTTCACAATAAAATCATCTCGTCTTTGTTGTGTAATGAAGAAGTGTGTACCTTCACAATAAAATCATCTCATCCTTGGTATGCAATAAAGAAGTTTGTGCCTTCACAATAAAATAATCTCATATTTGTTGCGTAATGAGGAAGTTTAAATCTTCACAATAAAATCATCTCATCTTTGGTATGTAATAAAGAAATTTGCGCCTTCACAATAAAATCATCTCGTCTTTGTTGCGTAATGAAGAAGTTTGCCCCTTCACAATAAAAGTATCTCATCTTTGGTATGTAATAAAGAAGTTTGCGCCTTCACAATAAAATCATCTCATCTTTGATACGTAATGAAGTTTGCCCTTTCACAATAAAATCATCTCGTCTTTGTTGCGCAATGAAGAAGTTTGCCCCTTCACAATAAAAGTATCTCATCTTTGGTATGTAATAAAGAAGTTTGCGCCTTCACAATAAAATCATCTCATCTTTGATACGTAATGAAGTTTGCCCTTTCACAATAAAATCATCTCATCTTTGTTGCGTAATGAAGAAGTGTGCACCTTCACAATAAAATCATCTCGTCTTTGTTGCGTAATGAAGAAGTGTGCACCTTCACAATAAAATCATCTCGTCTTTGTTGCGTAATGAAGAAGTGTGCACCTTCACAATAAAATCATCTCGTCTTTGTTGTGTAATGAATAAGTTTGCCCCTTCACAATAAAATGGTCCCTGGCGTGCTGCAGCAGCGTGAAGAGCCTCTACCTCCATGTAGTCCAGACGGGGAAGGAGTGTCCATAATGGGGACGCCGCATTGTTCTCAAATGAATCCATTAGTGGCGTCGGAGAATGAAAATGAGCCTCGGGCGCCACTAATTTCAAGTCCCTGAGGTGGTTAACAACAATTTGCTTCTTTAGAAAGTCAAAGCTTGCTCATCTCTGTGAATAATAATCATAAGGCGCAGACTTTCTGTCCAATGACAGACGTCCAATTAGTCCCTGCGACAAAGAGGAGCGCTTGGGCGGCGTGGCGTCACGTGACCGCGGCGGACACGGGGCGCAGCAGGCGAGCACGCTGGCATTTGTCCGCACCGACACCGGAGACGAGTCGACGCCGCCGTAGCCTTTTGGATGTCAGGAGCAGGGAGGAAAAACAGGCCTGACATTTGAGCAAAAGCGGAGGAGTGAGGAGGAGGAATAATGCATGAGCGCACTGCAGATTTATTCCTCGTGTTCGAGTCCTCGGGGAAGTGAGCGGAACGTCGAGACTCGAGCTGTGAAGACGAGAACGCCGTGTCAGCTTTTTTCTACGGACTTTTATTTACTCACTTCCTCTAAGTCTAAAAGCATCCAAGAGTAAAAGTCATCAAAAGACATGTGCGGCAGGTGGTGCTATAACCACCATCAGGTGGTGCTATAACCACCATCAGGTGGTGCTATAACCACCATCAGGTGGTGCTATAACCACCGTCAGGTGCGGCAGGTGGTGCTATAACCACCATCAGGTGCGGCAGGTGGCGCTGTAACCACCATCAGGTGGTGCTATAACCACCATCAGGTGGTGCTATAACCACCATCAGGTGGTGCTATAACCACCATCAGGTGGTGCTATAACCACCGTCAGGTGCGGCAGGTGGTGCTATAACCACCATCAGGTGCGGCAGGTGGCGCTGTAACCACCATCAGGTGGTGCTATAACCACCGTCAGGTAGTGCTATAACCACCGTCAGGTGGTGCTATAACCACCGTCAGGTGCGGCAGGTGGTGCTATAACCACCGTCAGGTGCGGCAGGTGGTGCTATAACCACCGTCAGGTGCGGCAGGTGGCGCTGTAACCACCGTCAGGTGGTGCTATAACCACCGTCAGGTGGTGCTATAACCACCATCAGGTGGTGCTATAACCACCGTCAGGTGGCGCTGTAACCACCATCAGGTGGTGCTATAACCACCATCAGGTGGTGCTATAACCACCGTCAGGTGCGGCAGGTGGTGCTATAACCACCGTCAGGTGCGGCAGGTGGTGCTATAACCACCGTCAGGTGCGGCAGGTGGCGCTGTAACCACCGTCAGGTGGTGCTATAACCACCGTCAGGTGGTGCTATAACCACCATCAGGTGGTGCTATAACCACCGTCAGGTGGCGCTGTAACCACCATCAGGTGGTGCTATAACCACCATCAGGTGGTGCTATAACCACCGTCAGGTGCGGCAGGTGGCGCTGTAACCACCATCAGGTGGTGCTATAACCACCGTCAGGTGCGGCAGGTGGCGCTGTAACCGCCATCAGGTGGTGCTATAACCACCGTCAGGTGCGGCAGGTGGCGCTGTAACCACCGTCAGGTGGTGCTATAACCACTGTCAGGTGGTGCTATAACCACCGTCAGGTGCGGCAGGTGGTGCTATAACCACCATCAGGTGGTGCTATAACCACCGTCAGGTGCGGCAGGTGGTGCTATAACCACCATCAGGTGGTGCTATAACCACCGTCAGGTGCGGCAGGTGGTGCTGTAACCACCGTCAGGTGCGGCAGGTGGCGCTGTAACCACCGTCAGGTGGCGCTATAACCACCGTCAGGTGCGGCAGGTGGCACTGTAACCACTGTCAGGTGGTGCTATAACCACTGTCAGGTGCGGCAGGTGGCGCTGTAACCACTGGCAGGTGGTGCTATAACCACCGTCAGGTGCGGCAGGTGGCGCTGTAACCACTGACAGGTGGTGCTATAACCACCGTCAGGTGGTGCTATAACCACCGTCAGGTGCGGCAGGTGGCGCTGTAACCACCGTCAGGTGGTGCCATAACCACCGTAAGGTGGTGCTGTAACCACCGTCAGGTGCGGCAGGTGGCGCTGTAACCACCGTGAGGTGCGGCAGGTGGCGCTGTAACCACTGGCAGGTGGTGCTATAACCACTGTCAGGTGGTGCTATAACCACCGTCAGGTGCGGCAGGTGGTGCTATAACCACCATCAGGTGGTGCTATAACCACCGTCAGGTGCGGCAGGTGGTGCTATAACCACCATCAGGTGGTGTTATAACCACCGTCAGGTGCGGCAGGTGGTGCTGTAACCACCGTCAGGTGCGGCAGGTGGCGCTGTAACCACCGTCAGGTGGCGCTATAACCACCGTCAGGTGCGGCAGGTGGCACTGTAACCACTGTCAGGTGGTGCTATAACCACTGTCAGGTGCGGCAGGTGGCGCTGTAACCACTGGCAGGTGGTGCTATAACCACCGTCAGGTGCGGCAGGTGGCGCTGTAACCACTGGCAGGTGGTGCTATAACCACCGTCAGGTGGTGCTATAACCACCGTCAGGTGGTGCTATAACCACCGTAAGGTGGTGCTGTAACCACCGTCAGGTGCGGCAGGTGGCGCTGTAACCACCGTGAGGTGCGGCAGGTGGCGCTGTAACCACTGTCAGGTGGCGCTGTAACCACTGTCAGGTGCGGCAGGTGGCGCTGTAACCACCGTCAGGTGGCGCTGTAGCCACCGTCAGGTGCGGCAGGTGGCGCTGTAACCACCGTCAGGTGGCGCTGTAACCACTGTCAGGTGCGGCAGGTGGCGCTGTAACCAGCTTCAGGTGCGGCAGGTGGTGCTGTAACCACTGTCAGGTGGTGCTGTAACCAGCTTCAGGTGCGGCAGGTGGTGCTGTAACCACTGTCAGGTTCGACAGGTGGCGCTGTAACCACTGTCAGGTGGTGCTGTAACCAGCTTCAGGTGCGGCAGGCGGTGCTGTAACCACTGTCAGGTTCGACAGGTGGCGCTGTAACGGCAGCGGGGTTTGAACTCACAACCTACCCATCTCAGGGCGGACACTCTGTAACCACTAGGCCACTGACTAGGTCATGGACCAGGACCAGGACTCGGGGGTAGAACTCTACGGCTGCTAAGGTCCTGGTGCCGCTCATGTCCGCCTCCTCATCGGCCACAAATTTGGCCGTTCCGTAGTGTACCGCCTCGCCAGTAGTGTACCGCCTCGCCAGTCGTGTACCGCCTCGCCAGTAGTGTACCGCCTCGCCAGTCGTGTACCGCCTCGCCAGTCGTGGACCGCTTCGCCAGTAGTGTACCGCCTCGCCAGTCGTGTACCGCCTCGCCAGTCGTGTACCGCCTCGCCAGTCGTGGACCGCCTCGCCAGTAGTGTACCGCCTCGCCAGTCGTGGACCGCCTCGCCAGTTGTGTACCGCCTCGCCAGTCGTGGACCGCCTCGCCAGTAGTGTACCGCCTCGCCAGTCGTGGACCGCCTCGCCAGTAGTGTACCGCCTCGCCAGTCGTGTACCGCCTCGCCAGTCGTGTACCGCCTCGCCAGTCGTGGACCGCCTCGCCAGTCGTGTACCGCCTCGCCAGTAGTGTACCGCCTCGCCAGTAGAGGACCGCCTCGCCAGTAGTGTACCGCCTCGCCTGTAGTGTACCGCCTCGCCAGTAGTGTACCGCCTCGCCAGTAGTGTACCGCCTCGCCAGTAGTGTACCGCCTCGCCAGTAGTGGACCGCCTCGCCAGTCGTGTACCGCCTCGCCAGTCGTGTACCGCCTCGCCAGTAGTGTACCGCCTCGCCAGTAGTGGACCGCCTCGCCAGTAGTGTACCGCCTCGCCAGTAGTGGACCGCCTCGCCAGTTGTGTACCGCCTCGCCAGTCGTGGACCGCCTCGCCAGTAGTGTACCGCCTCGCCAGTCGTGTACCGCCTCGCCAGTCGTGTACCGCCTCGCCAGTCGTGGACCGCCTCGCCAGTCGTGTACCGCCTCGCCAGTAGTGTACCGCCTCGCCAGTCGTGTACCGCCTCGCCAGTCGTGGCCACGTTCAACTCACTGCCGCCACATGACTCGTGGCGGTACTGGATTCGGGTACACTTGGACCTCCCTCTGCTCTACCAGTTCATGTTTTCTTGAAGTTTAGGATTCTTCAGCGCCCCTCTTTTGTGTTCCTTGTTGCCATGGATGCTGATTATTTTGTCCTACCTGTGGTTAGTGGTGGTGTATCTCACTACCTGTGGTTAGTGGTGGTGTATCTCACTACCTGTGGTTAGTGGTGGTGTATCTCACTACCTGTGGTTAGTGATGGTGTATCTTACTACCTGTGGTTAGTGGTGGTGTATCTCACTACCTGTGGTTAGTGGTGGTGTATCTCACTACCTGTGGCTAGTGGTGGTGTATCTCACTACCTGTGGTTAGTGATGGTGTATCTTACTACCTGTGGTTAGTGGTGGTGTATCTCACTACCTGTGGTTAGTGGTGGTGTATCTCACTACCTGTGGTTAGTGGTGGTGTATCTCACTACCTGTGGTTAGTGGTGGTGTATCTCACTACCTGTGGTTAGTGGTGGTGTATCTCACCTGCTCCCGCTCACTAATCAGAGTGCTGTTTATTCCTGCCTTTGTTTGCGTCACACCACGTTCACCTTTGGTGATGTGTGCTTCTATACTCAGCTTTCCCTTTATGTTGATGTTGTCCATGAAGATGTTCCACGAATCATTACTTCCGTGAATGCTAACAACACGTGAATAATGGCTGCTTGGTACTGAAATATTGCACATAAATCATGTTGTTGTTTGTTTGTATTCATTGTGAACAAACACTCCTACATAAATGTACATTTAATGTCTTTCCTTCCAATTACTGCCAGCCAAGATGGCCTCATTACGGCGCTGTGCTTAATGAAGGCTGTCACATGGCGGGGGGGAGGGGCCTGATCACCGCACGCTAATGAAGGCACCTTGTTTGTGCGCCAAGATGGCGAGTAATGGTAATCACGGGACTTGACGTGGGACGCCTGATGAGTCAGACGTGTGTGTGTGTGTGTGTGTGTGTGTGTGTGTGTGTGTGTGTGTGTGTGTGTGTGTGTGTGTGTGTGTGTGTGTGTGTGTGTGTGTGTCCGAGCTGGTCTCCATGGCAACAGGGATGCTGTGTATCAGGCTGACACACACCATCAGGCATGAATGCGCCCGCGGGTGCGTAGTGAGACGTGAAGCAGCTGCTGGTGGTCACACAAACGTGACACCTTTGCTGGCTCCGCCTCTTTTAAGCTCCGCCCCCTGCTGACAAAATGTTACTGTGTTGTGGAGGCCAGCTGTTGCAGGTGTAACCCGTCAATCATTCATTGACACACACACACGCATGAGATGATGTCAGCTCGCATGTCAAATGTGTGATATCATGTGCGATACAAGCAGTCCTGCAGAGTGTTTACTTGTGTGTGATATCATGTGCGATACAAGCAGTCCTGCAGCGTCTTTACTTGTGTGTGATATCATGTGCGATACAAGTAGTCCTGCGGCGTGTTTACTTGTGTGTGATATCATGTGCGATACAAGCAGTCCTGCGGCGTGTTTACTTGTGTGTGATATCATGTGCAATACAAGCAGTCCTGCAGCGTGCTTTCTAGTGTGTGATATCATGCAGGATACAAGCAGTCCTGCGGCATGCTTTCTTGTGTGTGATATCATGTGCAATACAAGTAGTCCTGCAGAGTGTTTACTTGTGTATGATATCATGTGCAATACAAGCAGTCCTGCAAAGGGTTAACTTGTGTGTGATATCATGTGCGATACAAGCAGTCCTGCAGCATGCTTTCTGGTGTGTGATATCATGCGGGATATCATGTGCGATACAAGCAGTCCTGCGGCGTGTTTACTTGTGTGTGATATCATGTGCGATACAAGCAGTCCTGCAGCATGTTTACTTGTGTGTGATATCATGTGCGATACAAGCAGTCCTGCAGCGTGCTTTCTGGTGTGTGATATCATGTGCGATACAAGTAGTCCTGCGGAGTGTTTACTTGTGTGTGATATCATGTGCGATACAAGCAGTCCTGCAGCATGTTTACTTGTGTGTGATATCATGTGCGATATAAGCAGTCCTGCAGCGTGCTTTCTGGTGTGTGATATCATGCGGGATACAAGCAGTCCTGCGGCATGCTTTCTTGTGTGTGATATCATGTGCGATACAAGTAGTCCTACAGAGTGTTTACTTGTGTATGATATCATGTGCAATACAAGCAGTCCTGCAAAGGGTTAACTTGTGTGTGATATCATGTGCGATACAAGCAGTTCTGAAGAGTGTTTACTTGTGTGTGTGATACCATGTGAGATACAAGCAGTCCTGCGGAGTGTTTACTTGTGTGTGATATCATGTGCGATACAAGCAGTCCTGCGGCATGTTTACTTGTGTGTGATATAATGTGCGATACTAGTAGTCCTGCAGAGCGTTTACTTGTTTGTGATATCATGTGCAATACAAGCAGTCCTACAGTGTGCTTTCTTGTGTGTGATATCATGTGCGATACAAGCAGTCCTGCGGCATGTTTACTTGTGTGTGATATCTTGTGTAATACAAGTAGTCCTGCAGAGTGTTTACTTGTGTGTGATATCATGTGCGATACAAGCAGTCCTGCGGCATGTTTACTTGTGTGTGATATCATGTGCAATACAAGTATTCCTGCAGTGTTAACTTGCGTGTGATATCATGTGCTGTACAAGCAGTCCTGCAGAGTGTTTACTTGTGTGTGATATCGTGTGCGATACAAGCAGTCCTGCGGCATGTTTACTTGTGTGTGATATCATGTGCAATACAAGTATTCCTGCATAGTGTTAACTTGTGTGTGATATCATGTGCTGTACAAGCAGTCCTGCAGAGTGTTAACTTGTGTGTGATATCATGTGTGATACAAGCCGTCCTGCAGCGTGTTTACTTGTGTGTGATATCATGTGTGATACAAGCCGTCCTGCAGAGTGTTTACTTGTGCGTGATATCATGTGCGATACAGGCAGTCCTGCAGAGTGTTTACTTGTGCGTGATATCATGTGCGATACAAGCAGTCCCACAGCGTGTTTACTTGTGTGTGATATCATGTGCGATACAAGCAATCATGCAGCGTGTATACTTGTGTGTGATATCATGTGCGATACAAGCACAATAATTATAGTTGCATATTACTTACACATGCAAAGTCTCCAAGGCAGAAGTGTATTAGAAAGTATCCAGTAACAAACGTGTCTGCATCATTCAACTTACTGCGCTTAAGCTTAATTTCATAAATTATTGAGACCGCTAGGTGTCGTAAAAACAAATAAAAATACGTGTGTGTGTGTGTGTGTGTGTGTGTGTGTGTGTGTGTGTGTGTGTGTGTGTGTGTGTGTGTGTGTGTGTGTGTGTGTGTGTGTGTGTGGTTGACCTGTCCTGTCTCCT
Source organism: Entelurus aequoreus (assembly GCF_033978785.1). Taxonomy (NCBI): domain Eukaryota; kingdom Metazoa; phylum Chordata; class Actinopteri; order Syngnathiformes; family Syngnathidae; genus Entelurus; species Entelurus aequoreus. The sequence goes on from NC_084751.1 coordinate 5,455,628, forward strand.
GGTTTTTGCAGATGGCCACGTGGGACGCGGTCCATGGTCTGAATGGAAGCCTGAAAGAGAGTCGCATTGAGAACGGCATGCAGGGAGTGACGCTGAAAGTGGTGACTTTGTTGGTACGACAACATCTTCTTGCTTGTCACAATGTGAACGTAGCACAGCTGTAACATAACTAACACAACTGTAACACAACTGTAACACAGCATCCATCCATCCATTTTCTACCGCTTGTCCCTCTCGGGGTCGCGGGCGTGGCTGAAGCCTATCTTAGCTGCATTCAGGCGAAAGGCAGGGTACACCCTGGACAAGTAACTGTAACACAATTGTAACATAACTAACATACTTGTAACACAACTGTAACATAACTAACATACTTGTAACACAACTGTAACATAACTAACATAACTGTAACACAACTGTAACATTACTGTAACATAACTGTAACAATACTGTAACAATACTGTAACATTACTGTAACATAAATGTAACTGAACTGTAACATAACTGTAACACAACTGTAACAATACTGTAACATAACTGTAACATAACTGTAACACAACTGTAACAATACTGTAACATAACTGTAACATAACTGTAACACAACTGTAACAATACTGTAACATAACTGTAACATAACTGTAACACAACTGTAACAATACTGTAACATAACTGTAACATTACTGTAACATAACTGTAACAATACTGTAACAATACTGTAACATTACTGTAACATAAATGTAACTTAACTGTAACATAACTGTAACAATACTGTAACATAACTGTAACATAACTGTAACACAACTGTAACAATACTGTAACATAAATGTAACATAACTGTAACATAACTGTAACACAACTGTAACACAACTGTAACAATACTGTAACATAACTGTAACATAACTGTAACACAACTGTAACAATACTGTAGCATAACTGTAACATAACTGTAACACAACTGTAACACAACTGTAACAATACTGTAACATAACTGTAACATTACTGTAACATAACTGTAACAATACTGTAACATAAATGTAACTTAACTGTAACATAACTGTAACACAACTGTAACAATACTGTAACATAACTGTAACATAACTGTAACACAACTGTAACAATACTGTAACATAACTGTAACATAACTGTAACAATACTGTAACAATACTGTAACATAACTGTAACATAACTGTAACATAACTGTAACATTACTGTAACATAACTGTAACAATACTGTAACAATACTGTAACATTACTGTAACATAAATGTAACATCACTAAAGCAAGTGTAGCTGTGTGTTAAGGAGCTCAGCTTGCTCAGGTGTCATCTTTACTTGTACTCTGTCAACCTGGCAGGAGGATCCCTTCGTCATGGTGGCTGAGAACATTCTGGGTCAGCCCAAAAGGTACAAAGGCTTCTCCATCGACGTTCTGGACGCCTTGGCCAAGATCCTGGGCTTCAAATACGACATCTACCAGGTGACATCATGTCACGTCATATTCAATCATCTACCAGGTGACATCATGTCACGTCATATTTAATCATCTACCAGGTGACATCATGTCACGTCATATTCAATCATCTACCAGGTGACATCATGTCACGTCATATTTAATCATCTACCAGGTGACATCATGTCACGTCATATTCAATCATCTACCAGGTGACATCATGTCACATCATATTTAATCATCTACCAGGTGACATCATGTCACATCATATTTAATCATCTACCAGGTGACATCATGTCACATCATATTTAATCATCTACCAGGTGACATCATGTCACATCATATTTAATCATCTACCAGGTGACATCATGTCACGTCATATTTAATCATCTACCAGGTGACATCATGTCACATCATATTTAATCATCTACCAGGTGACATCATGTCACATCATATTTAATCATCTACCAGGTGACATCATGTCACATCATATTCAATCATCTACCAGGTGACATCATGTCACATCATATTCAATCATCTACCAGGTGACATCAAGTCAGATGTTGTTTAATAATGTAAATATGACATCATGTCAGATGTTGTTTAATAATGTAAATATGACATCATGTCAGATGTTGTTTAATAATGTAAATATGACATCATGTCAGATGTTGTTTAATAATTAAATATGACATCATGTCAGATAGTGTTTAATAATCTAAATATGACATCATGTCAGATGTTATTTAAATAATGTAAATATGACATCATGTCAGATCATATTTAAATAATGTAAATATGACATGTCAGATCATATTTAAATAATGTAAATATGACATCATGTCAGATGTTGTTTAATAATCTAAATATGACATCATGTCAGATGTTGTTTAATAATCTAAATATGACATCATGTCAGATGTTATTTAAATAATGTAAATATGACATCATGTCAGATCATATTTAAATAATGTAAATATGACATCATGTCAAATTATATTTAAATAATGTAAATATGACACCATGTCTAATGATGTTTAAATAATGTAAATATGACATCATGTCAGATGATATTTAATGATCTAAATATGACATCATGTCAGATGTTGTTTAATAATCTAAATATGACATCATGTCAAATGATATTTAAATAATATAAATATGACATCATGTCAGATGATATTTAATGATCTAAATATGACATCATGTCAGATGTTGTTTAATAATCTAAATATGACATCATGTCAAATGTTGTTTAATAATCTAAATATGACATCATGTCAAATGATATTTAAATAATGTAAATATGACATCATGTCAGATGATATTTAATAATCTAAATATGACATCATGTCAGATGATATTTAATGATCTAAATATGACATCATGTCAGATGTTGTTTAATAATCTAAATATGACATCATGTCAGATGTTGTTTAATGATCTAAATATGACATCATGTCAAATGATATTTAAATAATGTAAATATGACATCATGTCAGATGATATTTAATTATCTAAATATGACATTATGTCAGATGTTGTTTAATAATCTAAATATGACATCATGTCAGATGTTATTTAATAATCTAAATATGACATCATGTCAAATGATATTTAAATAATGTAAATATGACATCATGTCAGATGATATTTAAATATGACATTATGTCAGATGTTGTTTAATAATCTAAATATGACATGTCAAATGATATTTAAATAATGTAAATATGCAATCATGTCAGATGATATTTAATGATCTAAATATGACATCATGTCAGATGTTGTTTAATAATCTAAATATGACATCATGTCAAATGATATTTAAATAATGTAAATATGACATCATGTCAGATGATATTTAATGATCTAAATATGACATTATGTCAGATGTTGTTTAATAATCTAAATATGACATCATGTCAGATGTTATTTAATAATCTAAATATGACATCATGTCAAATGATATTTAAATAATGTAAATATGACATCATGTCAGATGATATTTAATGATCTAAATATGACATTATGTCAGATGTTGTTTAATAATCTAAATATGACATCATGTCAGATGATATTTAAATAATGTAAATATGACATCATGTCAAATGTTATTTAATGATCTAAATATGACATCATGTCAGATGTTGTTTAATAATCTAAATATGACATCATGTCAGATGTTGTTTAATGATGTAAATATGACATCATGTCAGATGATATTTAAATAATGTAAATATGACATCATGTCAGATGTTATTTAATTATTCTAAATATGACATCATGTCAGATGATATTTAATAATCTAAATATGACATTAAATAATGTAAATATGACATCATGTCAGATGTTATTTAAATAATGTAAATATGACATCATGTCAGATGATATTTAAATAATGTAAATATGACATCATGTCAGATTATATTTAATAATCTAAATATGACATCATGTCAGATGTTATTTAATAATCTAAATATGACATCATGTCAGATGATATTTAAATAATGTAAATATGACATCATGTCAGATGATGTTTAATGATCTAAATATGACATTATGTCAGATGTTGTTTAATGATCTAAATATGACATCATGTCAGATGATATTTAAATAATGTAAATATGACATCATGTCAGATGTTGTTTAATGATCTAAATATGACATTATGTCAGATGTTGTTTAATGATCTAAATATGACATCATGTCAGATGATATTTAAATAATGTAAATATGACATCATGTCAGATGTTATTTAATGATCTAAATATGACATCATGTCAGATGATAGTTAATAATCTATATATGACATCATGTCAGATGATATTTAAATAATGTAAATATGACATCATGTCAGATGTTGTTTAATAATGTAGACATGAGGTCATGTTGATAATGTTTGATGTTCCTGCAGGTGTCTGACAGTAAATATGGGTCTCAGCTCCCTAATGGTTCTTGGAACGGGATGATCGGTGACCTCATCAACAAGGTAGAACGTCACCTCAAATACTGGCCTGCGATTGGCTGACATGTGTCCCCCCCCCCCCCCCCCTTCCAGAGAGCCGACCTGGCGGTGTCGGCCATCACCATCACGCCGCAGCGTGAGAACGTGGTGGACTTCAGCAAGCGCTACCTGGACTACAGCGTGGGCATCCTGCTGAGGAAGCCTGAGGAGAAGATCAACATCTTCTCACTCTTTGTGCCCTTTGACCTCGCCGTGTGGGCCTGCATCGCCGCCGCCATCCCCGTGGTGGGCGTGCTCATCTTCCTGCTCAACCGGCTGCAGGCGCTGCGCTCCTCGTCCGCACGCCACGCCCCGCCGGGAACGCCCACCGACGCCGTGGACTCCGGTTCTCTCCAGAGCGCCATCTGGGTCGTCTACGGCGCCTTCGTGCAGCAAGGTGACGCCATTTCCTTGTGTGGTCATCTGCACATCCACCACAGGAAGTTGTTGTGTTCATATTGTCCACCACAGGAAGTTGTTGTGTTCATATTGTCCACCACAGGAAGTTGTTGTCTTCATGTTGTCCACCACAGGAAGTTGTTGTCTTCATGTTGTCCACCACAGGAAGTTGTTGTGTTGATGTTGTCCACCACAGGAAGTTGTTGTGTTGATGTTGTCCACCACAGGAAGTTGTTGTGTTGATGTTGTCCACCACAGGAAGTTGTTGTGTTCATATTGTCCACCACAGGAAGTTGTTGTGTTGATGTTGTTGAGGACAGGAAGTTGTTGTGTTGATGTTGTCCACCACAGGAAGTTGTTGTGTTGATGTTGTTGAGGACAGGAAGTTGTTGTGTTGATGTTGTCCACCACAGGAAGTTGTTGTGTTGATGTTGTCCACCACAGGAAGTTGTTGTGTTGATGTTGTCCACCACAGGAAGTTGTTGTGTTGATGTTGTCCACCACAGGAAGTTGTTGTGTTGATGTTGTCCACCACAGGAAGTTGTTGTGTTGATGTTGTCCACCACAGGAAGTTGTTGTGTTGATGTTGTCTACCACAGGAAGTTGTTGTGTTGATGTTGTCCACCACAGGAAGTTGTTGTCTTGATGTTGTCCACACAGGAAGTTGTTGTGTTGATGTTGTTGAACACAGGAAGTGGTTGTGTTGATGTTGTCCACCACAGGAAGTTGTTGTGTTGATGTTGTCCACCACAGGAAGTTGTTGTGTTGATGTTGTCCACCACAGGAAGTTGTTGTGTTGATGTTGTTGAACACAGGAAGTTGTTGTGTTGATGTTGTCCACCACAGGAAGTTGTTGTGTTGATGTTGTCCACCACAGGAAGTTGTTGTGTTGATGTTGTCCACCACAGGAAGTTGTTGTGTTGATGTTGTCCACCACAGGAAGTTGTTGTGTTGATGTTGTTGAGGACAGGAAGTTGTTGTGTTGATGTTGTCCACCACAGGAAGTTGTTGTGTTGATGTTGTCCACCACAGGAAGTTGTTGTGTTGATGTTGTCCACCACAGGAAGTTGTTGTGTTGATGTTGTTGAGGACAGGAAGTTGTTGTGTTGATGTTGTCC
>NC_084751.1:5466594-5501514 GCF_033978785.1 Entelurus aequoreus
GGTACCCCGTAGAATCCTATACAAAAAGCTCTGTTTTCATTTCATAATTCCACAGTATTCTGGACATCTTTTGCAATTTGTTTAATGAACAATGAAGGCTGCAAAGAAGACAGTTGTAGGTGGGATCGGTGTATTAGCAGCGGACTACAGCAACACAACCAGGAGGACTTTGTTGGAGCGCTAGCCGCGCTAGCCGCGCTAGCCGCGCTAGCCGCCAACCTCACCTTGACTTCCTACGTCTCCGGGCCGCCAAACGCATCGGGTGAAGCCCTTCGTCCTTCTGCCGATCGCTAGAACGCAGGTGAGCACGGGTGTTGATGAGTAGATGAGGGCTGGCTGGCGTAGGTGGAGAGCTAATGTTTTTAGCATAGCTCTGTGAGGTCCCGTTGCTAAGTTGCTAAGTTAGCTTCAATGGCGTCGTTAGCAACAGCATTGTTAACCTTCGCCAGCCTGGAAAGCATTAACCGTGTATTTACATGTCCACGCTTTAATAGTATTGTTGATTTTCTATCTATCCTTCCCGTCAGGGGTTTATTTTTTTGTTTCTATATGCAGTTAAAGCACAATGCTATCACGTTAGCTCGTAGCTAAAGCATTTCGCCGATGTATTGTCGTGGAGATAAAAGGCACTGAATGTCCATTTCGCGTTCTCGACTCTCATTTTCAAGAGGATATAGTATCCCAGGTGGTTTAAAATACAAATCCGTGATCCACAATAGAAAAAGGAGAGAGTGTGGAATCCAATGAGCCAGCTTGTACCTAAGTTACGGTCAGAGCGAAAAAAGATACGTCCTGCACTGCCTCTCAAGTCCTTCACTGTAACGTTCCTCATCCACGAATCTTTCATCCTCGCTCAAATTAATGGGGTAATCGTCACTTTCTCGGTCGGAATCTCTCTCGCTCCATTGTAAACAACGGGGAATTGTGAGGAATACTAGCTCCTGTGACGTCACGCTACTTCCGCTACAGGCAAGGCTTTTTTTTATCAGCGAGCAAAAGTTGCGAACTTTATCGTCGATTTTCTCTACTAAATCCTTTCAGCAAAAATATGGCAATATCGCGAAATGATCAAGTATGACACATAGAATGGATCTGCTATTCCCGTTTAAATTAAAAAAAATCATTTCAGTAGGCCTTTAAAGTCCTTTACTTCCTCCAGGGTTTGTCCATTCAATGTGATGTTCGGTGGTGGTAAGTGATTGTGACTGTTGACCAGGATCTTGCTCTTCTCTGCACTTATCTCCATTCCATAAGCTCTCGCAGCCTCCTCCAGTCTGGTGGTCAGTTCCTGGAGTTCCGCCTCACTTTTTCCCATAAGGTCAATGTCATCCGCGAAGCGAAGGTTGGAGACGGGTCTTCCTCCGATGGTAACGGAGGTGTGGAATTCTTGGAGTGCTTTTTCTATGATGTTCTCCAGGAAGACATTAAATAGGACAGGGGAGAGGAGACACCAATAGATGTTTTAAAAGGTTCTCCTATGCTGTTGCTGATGAGAAGTGCACTGCTTGAGTCTGTATAAAGTGCTTGGATGACCTGAATGAGATTATTGTTGAAGTTGTAATTTCTGAGAACCTGCCATAGTCCTTCATGCCAGACACGGTCAAAGGCTTTTTTAAAGTCAATGAAGTTGTGGTATAAGTTGTGCTGGTGCTGAAGGTGCTTCTCAATCAGTAGTCTGACGTTGAAGATCTGTTCGGTGGTGCTCCGTTTTGGTCTGAATCCAGCCTGTTCCTCGGAAAGGAATTCCTCTGCCTTGTTCCTCAGTCTGTTCAGGATTATCCGCAGCATTACTTTGCTAGCGTGACAGATGAGGCTGATGGTTCTGTAATTTTGGCACTGCCTTGAATTCCCTTTCTTAGGGAGAGGGATAATCAGAGATTGGGTCCATTTTTGGGGTCACTGCTTGGTTTCCCAAATCTTTTGGCAGATGTGTGTCAGTGCTATTATAATGCTTCGCCCCCCATGCTTCCAAAGCTCTGCTGGGACGTTATCGATGCCTGGTGATTTGCCGATTTTTAGGCTCTTTACTGCCTCCTCTACTTCAGCTTGCAGTATTGGTGCATCCTCGCATTCGCCACTGGGCTTCATAGCATTGGTTAGTATGGTGGGGTCTGGTGATATTGTATAGTTGTGTAGTTCCTGGCAATACTCTGTCCACCGTTGGGTTATTTCTGCTTTCTCTGTTAGTAGAGATCCATGCTTGTCTTCTATTACTGGTTGTTGTGTCCTTGTCAGTTTCTTCAGCGTAGCGTAGGCTGCTTTACTGTTGCCCTGCCGTATCCCTGCATCTATGCTTTCACATTGTTCTGTGATCCACTTTTCTTTTGCTTCCCTCGTCATCTTCCTGATGTTTCTGTTCACAGAGGTATGCTGCTTTGCTGCCTCTGGGTCATCCTTCTTTGTCTTTTTGAGGGCCCTTCTGAGGTCACATTGGTCTAGGATGTCATCAGTGATCCATGGTTTGTTTTTCTTCCTGTCCTTCCCTAGTACTTCAGTTGCTGATTCTATGATTGCTTTCTCCATGTTATCTGTCAGTGAGTCTATGTCTTGTACTAAGTTAAGTGTTGCAAATTTCCCTCCTATGTTTGCCTCAAATATTCCTGCAACTTGTGGGTCTTTAGGGTTAGGGTTAGGGTTAGGGTTAGGGTTACTTTTTTCTCGTAAAATTTGTGAATTTTTTTTTCAAATTTTGACTTCTTTTTAATATGACTTTTTTTTAAATGATGATTTTTGTTGCTCATAATCAATAATGACTTCATTCTTGAATGATGCCTTTTTCTTTTAAAGTTATGACTTCTTTTGTAAATTTATGATTTTTGTTCAATCATAATAAATCATGACTTTTATCTCGTATAAAATGATGTTTTCTTTTAAAATAATGAATTTCTTTTTGTAAAACTGAGTTTTTTTCAAATTATGACTTTTTGTAAATATGACTTTTCTGTCATAATATATTATGACTTTTTTCTTGTCAAATTATAACTTTTGTCTTGTAATAAATGCTGACTTGTTTTGTAAAATTATGACTTTTTTTCATGTAAAATTATAACTTTTTTCTCAAAAGCGATGATGTATTTTTCTAGTAAAATTGTGACATTTTTCTCTAAAAATCATATGTTTTCCTCATAAATTTATATATATTTTTTTTAAACTGTGACTTTTTGTAAAATTCTAACTTTTTTCTAATTAGATTATGAATTTTCTTGTAAAAGTATTACTTTTTATTTTGCGTGTGCAAAATTCAAATGTTTCTTGTAAAATACCGTATTTTCCGCAGCATAAGGCGCCCCGTGTTATTAGCCGCACGTTTAATGAACGGAATATTTCAAAACTTTGTTTACCTATTAGCCGCCCCGTGCTATTAGCCGCACCTACGCTACGCTAAAGGGAATGTCAACAAAACAGTCAGATAGGTCAGTCAAACTTTAATAATATATTACAAACCAGCGTTCTAACAACTCTGTTCACTCCCAAAATGTAATGTGCAAATGTGCAATCACAAAAATAGTAACACTCAAAATAGTGCAGAGCAATAGCAACATCAATAACTAAACGTTGCTCGAACGTTAGTGTCACACGACACACAAAACAAACATTTAAAGCTCACGTTCTGAAGTTATTACTCATCCACAAATCCCTCGAATTATTCTTCTTCGGTGTGCTTCACTTGTTTTTTGACACCATCGATGATGTGGACGCGCATGCAGTCGTAGATCAACAGGGACGGCGCTGCGTGAAAAAAGTCACCCGGTGTCTTCGCGTAAACGTCTATCAACCACTCGCTCATCTTTTCTTCATCCATCCATCCCTTCGAGTTAGCTTTTATGATGACGCCGGCTGGAAAGTTCTCTTTTGGCAAGGTCTTCCTTTTGAATATCACCGTGGGTGGAAGTTTCTGGCCGTTAGCATGGCAAGCTAGTACCACAGTAGGACGACTTCTCATTCCCTGTGGTGCGAATATTCACCGTACGTGTTCCCGTTGTATCCACAGTGCGGTTCACATGAATATCAAAAGTCAGTGGAACCTTGTACGCGTGTCTCTTAGTAGGAGACATTTTGTTATCTTTACAGAAATACACAAATGAAATGAAACGTAATATCCGCGCGCTTCTTCTAAAAAAAAAATTTAAAAATGCTAAGCCGGTACTAATAGGGACTGTTTATAGACCCCCTAATCAGAGTGATTTCTATGGGGCTTTGGAAGAATGCTTGGCGGGGACAGACAACATGGAGAAAATTATAACTGGGGATCTGAACACAGATATTCAACGCAAAGATGCGCCTGTCTTCAGATCCTTCAGCAAGTTTTGTAATCTCCACGGTCTTTCCCAGCTAATAGCGCTACCTACAAGGGTGTGTGATTCCACCCAATCAACCATAGATCTCATTCTCACTTCAGACCGACCTAAAATAAAAAATAGTGGGGTCATGATCTGTGGTCTTAGCGACCACTATCTAACCTTCTGCACCCGTAAAATAGCTAAACCTAAAGCCAATGGCCACATAACAGCCCAATCCAGATCCCTCAAAAAATACTCCAATGACAATTTCAATTTAAAATTAGATGAGTGGGACTGGTCCCCTGTGCTCGCGAGCAACCTGGTCGATGTCGCTTGGGATCGCTTCAAAACGGCGTTCCTAAAGATACTAAATGACATGGCTCCCGTGAAAACAGTCAGGATCAAAGCCCGCTCGGAACCATGGATGAATCCGGACCTATTAGCTGCCATAAAAGACAGAGACAGGAAATACTCTGAATACCAAAAATGTAAAACAGAAGTAGATAAACAACCCAATAATATCAACCTCAAATTACTCCTTTCAACTCTCAAAAAGCAATGCAATAAATTAAGAAATAAGTCAACCAACCTGACTAAATCCTTAAAAAAAAAATTACATTAACGACAAAATAGAGGAAAACACGAATAAGCCACGTGAGCTCTGGAAAATTCTCAACAACCAGCTTCCTGGTTGCAGCCAGAAACTTAAAACAAGACTCACCAACATCAGCATCAAGGAGGGTGACTCCCTCATTACAGACAAAATGGAGGTAGCTAGCAGACTTAACGCCTTTTTCACCAGCATAGCTGCAACTCTTGTCAACAAGCTGTCCCACCACTCTGGTCGCTTTGGTGTAGAACACATTAAAGCCTTCTACAGAAAGCTAGGAGTATCCAACAATGATTTCAAATTAGAAATGGTCACAGCTGATGAGGTGTTTAAAAAATTGAGCGCGCTCCACCCTAACAAGGCCACCGGCCTTGATAATATTCCCTCCAGATTCCTCAGGGACTCTGCCTCCATCATTGCCCCGATCATCACGCACATAATAAACCTATCAATTACACAAGGCCAAGTACCAAAAGATTTTAAGATAGCAAGAGTAACTCCCCTCTTTAAAAAAGGAAGCAAATTGGAACCTGGCAACTACCGACCTGTTTCTATTCTCAGCTCCATTTCGAAAGTAATGGAGAAAATAGTTTATGAACAGGTCGATAGTTACCTTGCCACTAATAAACTCATGTACAAATTCCAATCCGGCTTCAGAACTAACCACTCCACTGACACATGCCTTCTCTATCTGACCGACCACATCAAACATGAGGTGGACGCGGGCAAATACTGCGGCATGGTCATGCTGGACCTTCAGAAGGCCTTTGACACCGTTAACCACGCTATACTGTTGGATAAGCTCAGAGCAATCGGATTTAACAAAACCTCTTGGAGCTGGATGCAGTCTTACTTAGAGGGGAGGGAGCAGGTGGTAGAGGTGAACGGCACCGTGTCCCCCCCCCTCTCGGTGAACTGTGGAGTCCCCCAAGGCAGTATATTGGGACCTTTACTGTTCCTAATATACATAAACGACATGTCATCGGCATGTGACTGTGAATTGTTTTTGTTTGCGGATGACTCTGCCCTGCTGGTATCCGGCAAGGACAAGTCACAGGTGGAGAAAATCCTCAGTGCTGAGCTGTGTAGAACTTGCACCTGGCTCGCTGACAACAAGCTATCCATACACTTGGGTAAAACAGAATCCATCCTGTTTGGGTCCCACATCAAACTTAAGAGAGTCAATCACTTCACCATAAAAGTAGGTGACAGTGTCATCACCAGGAAAGATGAGGTCACCTACCTAGGTTCCATTCTAGAGGCTAACCTTTCCTGTGATAAAATGGCAACCAAGGTAATCAAAAAGGTTAACCAACGAACGAGATTTCTCTACAGAATTTCCTCTCTGGTCAACAAAAGCACCTTGAGGATTCTGGCGGGAACTCTCGTTCAACCCTTTTTCGATTACGCATGCACCTCCTGGTACCCTAGCACCTCCAAAACCCTCAAATCTAAACTCCAAACATCTCAGAACAAACTAGTCAGGTTACTTCTAGACCTCCACCCCAGATCCCACCTCACTCCTACCCACTTCTCTAAAGTGGGCTGGCTCAAGGTGGAGGACAGAGTTAAACAACTTGCACTGAGCCTAGTCTATAAAATCCGCTACACCTCCCTGATACCGAAGTACATGTCAAACTACTTCCTTAACGTAAATGACCGCCATAACCACAACACCAGGGGGTGCTCCACTAACCACGTTAAACCCAGATTCCGAACTAACAAAGGTCTTAACTCATTCTCTTTCTATGCCACATCAATGTGGAATGCGCTCCCAACAGGTATAAAAGAAAGGGCATCTCTATCCTCCTTCAAAACCGCTATAAAAGTTCACCTCCAGGCAGCTACAACCCTAAACTAACACCCTCCCCGGATTGCTAATAATCAAATGTAAACAATCAAATGCAGATTCTTTTTCTTATGCCTTCTGATCTCTCTCTCTCTCTCTCTCTCTCTCTCTCTATGTCCACTACTTGATGTCCATATCCCCCCCCCCCCCCCCCACCCCACCCCCCCTCCACACTCCTGATTGTAAATAATGTAAATAATTCAATGTGATTATCTTGTGTGATGACTGTATTATGATGATAGTATATATGATAGTATATATCTGTATCATCAATCACTTTAAGTGGACCCCGACTTAAACAAGTTGAAAAACTTATTCGGGTGTTACCATTTAGTGGTCAATTGTACGGAATATGTACTTCACTGTGCAACCTACTAATAAAAGTCTCAATCAATCAATCAAATTCTTCTACGGGGGCGGGTGCTCACCTTGGCGGTTGCTTACAGTAGAAGAAGAAGCGCTTCCTCTTCTATGGGGCGGTTGCTTACCGTAGAAGAAGAAGCGCTTCCTCTTTTACGGGGAAAAAAGATGGCGGCTGTTTACCGTAGTTGCGAGACCTAAACTTTATGAAAATAAATATGAATATTAATCCATATATAAGGCGCACCAGGTTATTAGCCGCACTGTCTGCTTTTGAGAAAAATTGTGGTTTTTAGGTGCGGCTTATGGTGCGGAAAATACGGTATAACTTTTTCCTAATAAGATGAAGATTATTTTCCTGTAATGATGACTTATTCTTTATCCTGTAAAAATTTAGGAATTTTTCCTTTAAAATTATGACTTTTTTCTAAAAATATGACATTTTATCATGTAAAATTATGCTTTTTGCATTCAAAATTGTGATTTCTTGCTCGTAAAAGTATAACTTTTTTCTCGAAAGAGATGATGGGTTTTTCTAGAATTTTTTTTCTCTTAAAATCATAATTTTTTTCTCACAATAAATGATGACTTTTTCTTTTAACTTGTGACTTAAAAAAAATAATAATAATAATGGCATTTCTTTATTTAATTATGAATATTTTCTGGTAAAATGTATGACTTTTAATTTGTTCCTGTAAAATGTGACGTTTTTATGTAAAATTTCCTTTTTTGGTGTAAAATGATAACTTCTTCCTAATTACATGAAGACTATTTTCCTGTAATGGTGACTTATTCTTTTAAAATGATGACTTTTTTCCTGTAAAAAATGAGGAATTTTTCCTTTAAAATTATGACTTTTTTCTAAAAATATGACATTTTATCATGAAAAATTATGCTTTTTGCATTCAAAATTGTGATTTCTTGCTCGTGAAATTAGAACTTTTTTCTCGAAAGAGATGATGGGTGTTTCTAGCAGTTTTTTTTCTCTTAAAATCATAATTTTTTTCTCACAATAAATGATGACTTTTTCTTTTAACTTGTGACTTTAAAAAAAATAAAAATTGGCATTTCTTTATTTAATTATGAATATTTTCTGGTAAAAGTATGACTTTTAATTTGTTCCTGTAAAATGTGACGTTTTTATGTAAAATTTCCTTTTTTGGTGTAAAATGATAACTTCTTCCTAATTACATGAAGACTATTTTCCTGTAATGATGACTTATTCTTTTAAAATTATGACCTTTTTCCTGTAAAAATTGATGACTTTTTCCTTTTAAAATTAAGGCTTTTTACGTAAAAATATGATATTTTATCATGAAAAATTATGTTTTTTCTTTCAAAATTGTGATTTCTTGCTCGTAAAAGTATAACTTTTTTCTCGAAAGAGATGATGGATTTCTCTAGAATTTTTTTTCTCTTAAAATCATAATTTTTTTCTCACAATAAATGATGACTTTTTCTTTTAACTTGTGTCTTTAAAAAAATATAAATAAAAATTGGCATTTCTCTATTTAATTATGATTATTTTCTTGTAAAAGTATGACATTTAATTTGTTCCTGTAAAATGTGACGTTTTTATGTAAAATTTCCTTTTTTGGTGTAAAATGATAACTTCTTCCTAATTACATGAAGACTATTTTCCTGTAATGGTGACTTATTCTTTTAAAATGATGACCTTTTTCCTGTAAAAATTGAGAAATTTTTCCTTTAAAATTATGACTTTTTTCTAAAAATATGACATTTTATCATGAAAAATTATGCTTTTTGCATTCAAATTTGTGATTTCTTGCTCGTAAAATTAGAACTTTTTTCTCGAAAGAGATGATGGATTTTTCTAGAAGTTTTTTTTCTCTTAAAATCATAATTTTTTTCTCACAATAAATGATGACTTTTTCTTTTACCTTGTGACTTTTTTTTGTAAAATGTTGACATTTCTCTTTTTAATTATGAATATTTTCTTGTAAAAGTATGACATTTAATTTGTTCCTGTAAAATGTGACGTGTATTATGTCAAATTTGCCTTATTTTGTGTAAAATATAACTTTTTCCTAATTACATGAAGACTATTTTCCTGTAGTGATGACTTATTCTTTTAAAATGATGACCTTTTTCCTTTTAAAATTAAGGCTTTTTACGTAAAAATATGATATTTTATCATGAAAAATTATGTTTTTTCTTTCAAAATTGTGATTTCTTGTTCGTAAACGTATAACTTTTTTCCCGAAAAAAAATTCTCCTAAAATCATAATTTTTTTCTCACAATAAATGATGACTTTTTCTTTTAACTTGTGACTTAAAAAATATATATATATATTGGCATTTCTCTATTTAATTATGAATATTTTCTTGTAAAAATATGACTTTTAATTTGTTACTGTAAAATGTGACGTTTTTATGTAAAATTTCCTTTTTTGGTGTAAAATGATAACTTCTTCCTAATTACATGAAGACTATTTTCCTGTAATAGTGACTTATTCTTTTAAAATGATGACCTTTTTCCTGTAAAAAATGATGACTTTTTCCTTTAAAATTATGACTTTTTACGTAAAAATATGATATTTTATCATCAAAAATTATATTTTTCTTTCAAAATTGTGAGTTCTTGCTCGTAAAAGTATAACTTTTTTCTCGAAAGAGATGATGGATTTTTCTAGAATTTTTTTTTCTCTTAAAATCATAATTTTTTTCTCACAATAAATGATGACTTTTTCTTTTACCTTGTGACTTTTTTTTGTAAAATGTTGACATTTCTCTATTTAATTATGAATATTTTCTTGTAAAAGTATGACTTTTAATTTTTTCCTGTAAATGTGACGTGTATTATGTCAAATTTGCCTTATTTTGTGTAAAATATAACTTTTTCCTAATTACATGAAGACTATTTTCCTGTATGATGACTTATTCTTTTAAAATGAGGACCTTTTTCCTTTTAAAATTAAGGCTTTTTACGTAAAAATGTGATATTTTATCATGAAAAATTATGTTTTTTCTTTCAAAATTGTGATTTCTTGCTCGTAAAAGTATAACTTTTTTCTCGAAAAAAAATTCTCTTAAAATCTTAATTTTTTTCTCACAATAAATGATGACTTTTTCTTTTAACTTGTGACTTTAAAAAATTTTTTAAAAAAATTGGCATTTCTCTATTTAATTATGAATATTTTCTGGTAAAAGTATGACTTTTAATTTGTTCCTGTAAAATGTGACGTTTTTATGTAAAATTTCCTTTTTTGGTGTAAAATGATAACTTCTTCCTAATTACATGAAGACTATTTTCCTGTAATGGTGACTTATTATTTTAAAATGATGACCTTTTTCCTGTAAAAAATGATGACTTTTTCCTTTAAAATGATGACTTTTTATGTAAAAATATGATATTTTATCATGAAAAATTATGTTTTTCTTTCAAAATTGTGAGTTCTTGCTCGTAAAAGTATAACTTTTTTCTCGAAAGAGATGATGGATTTCTCTAAAAAAAAAAAAAAAAAAAAATTTCCTTTTTTGGTGTAAAATGATAACTTCTTCCTAATTACATGAAGACTATTTTCCTGTAATGGTGACTTATTCTTTTAAAATGAGGACCTTTTCCCTGTAAAAATTGATGCCTTTTTACATAAAAATATGATATTTTATCATGAAAAATTATGTTTTTCTTTCAAAATTGTGAGTTCTTGCTCGTAAAAGTATAACTCTTTTCTCGAAAGAGATGAGGGATTTCTCTCTAAAAAAAATTCTCTTAAAATCATAATTTTTTCTCACAATAAATGATGACTTTTTCTTTTACCTTGTGACTTTTTTTTTGTAAAATGTTGACATTTCTCTATTTAATTATGAATATTTTCTTGTAAAAATATGACTTTTAATTTGTTCCTGTAAAATGTGACGTTTTTTATGTAAAATTTACTTTTTTGGTGTAAAATGATAACTTCTATTTTTCTATTTTCCCGTAATGGTGACTTATTCTTTTAAAATGATTACCTTTTTCCTGTAAAAAAATGATGAATTTTTCCTTTAAAATGATGACTTTTTACGTACAAATATGATATTTAATCATGAAAAATTATGCTTTTTGCTTTCAAAAATGTGATTTCTTGCTGTTAAACTTACAACTGTTTTCTTGTACGATTTTAGCCTCTTTTTTTTTTCACCAAAATAATCAATCAATCAATCAGTTTATTATTTATTATCTAAATAAAGTCATCCTCTTAATCAAACCTCACTAAGACTTTTTTCTTACCAAATAGTGACTCTTTTTTTTCTTTTGTTGCATGTTTGTACTCGTAGCCTTGCAATATGTTCTCATAAAAGCCGACTTTAAAAGGATATCAGTGTTCTGTATCGCTCCATATTGATGATTATTGATGATATTATTTGTGACCAATGGAAAACGAGGAGAAAAGTACATTTTATTGTGAAATGTAACTTCCTCTGATCATAAGGAAGGAGCAGGAAAATGTTATTTTTAACCTCTTTTCTGCAGATTTAGTGGCAGGAAGTTACAGCTGTGCTCTAAAGGGTGAGCTAAGGTGGTGTGGTGTTAGCGCTCTTGGTGGGGACAAGCGCCCTTCCCCCTACACGACGTGTGCGATATCGACATAGATATCAATATCGCCCTCGTCATGAGTACACCTTGCCCACATTTGGCTTTCTAAACATTACTTAACGAATGGCTCTTGGTGGATTCCAGGTCCTTCCAGGACTTGGCGCGGCAGGTGGAGGTGGACTACGGCACGGTGAGGGACTCGGCGGTGTACGACTACTTCCGGCACAAAGGCACCAACCCTCTGGAGCAGGACAGCACCTACGCCGAGCTGTGGAGGAGCCTCAGCAAGAACCAGGGCTTGGACCATTGCGTGTCTAGCCCCTCTGAGGGCATACGCAAGGTGGGTCCGTGTCTGCTCCTGAAGGAACCGGGTCCAGACCCTGGGCCACCTGGGACGCCCGCCTGACTTTGCTTGGTGGAAGTCAGCGGCGCTAACGTTAGCATGCTAACCTTTCAAGCTAATTCTGTAGGTATTGCCCTCAGAGGGAAATATTTTGCATACAAAATTAGCATACTAATATTACTCTGTTAGCATGCTAACTTTTTACTATGCTAACTGTCAGCATGTTAATGTTAGCATTTTAGTAGGGCAAAGTTTGTGCTAAATTTGTAGGTATACACCTCAGACAAAGTCAGTACTTTGGTACTTGACAAATGCTCACTGTTAGCATGTTCATGTAAGCATGTTTGCAAGCAAAAGTTGTAAGCTAATTTTCTAGGTATACGCCTCAATGTTAGCATTTTAGCATGCTAAAGATTTTGGTTAATTTTGTAGCACATCAGATTATTATTTTGGTGCTTGACAAATGCTAACTGTTAGCATGTTCACGTAGGCATGATTGCCTGCTAAAACTGTTAGCTCATTTTGTACGTGTACACCTCAGAGTAATTTTTTGGTGTTTGACACATGCTAACTGTGAGCATGTTAACCTTTTCAGCTAATTTTATACACCTCAGAGTAATAGTTTGGTACTTGCTACATTCTGACTATTACTATGCTAACTGTCAGCAAGTTAATGTTAGCATTTTAGTAGGGCAAAGTTTGTGCTAAATTTGTAGGTATACACCTCAGACAAAGTCAGTACTTTGGTACTTGACGAATGCTCACTGTTAGCATGTTCATGTAAGCATGTTTGCATGCAAAAGTTGTAAGCTAATTTTCTAGGTATACGCCTCAATGTTAGCATTTTAGCATGCTAAAGATTTTGGTTAATTTTGTACCACATCAGATTAATATTTTGGTGCTTGACAAATGCTAACTGTTAGCATGTTCACATAAGCATGATTGCCTGCTAAAACTCTTAGCTCATTTTGTAGGTGTACACCTCAGAGTAATATTTTGGTATTGGACACATGCTAACTGTTAACATGTTAATGTTAACATTTTAGCATGCTAAAGTTTTTAACACAATTTATAGGTATACATTTCAAAGTAATATTTTGGGAATCGCAATATGCAAACTATTGATGGGCTAACTGTCAGCAGGTGGATGTTAGCATTTAACTATGCTAAAGTCTGTGCTAATGTTGTAGGTATACACCTCAGAGTATTGTTATGATACTTGACAAATGCTAATTGTCAGTATGTCAACTGTTAGCATGTTCATGTAAGCATGTTAGCATGCTGACCTATTTAGGTAATATTGTAGGTGCTACCTCAATATTAGCATTTTAGCATACTAAGGTTTTTAGCAAATCTTGTAAGTATACACATCAGAGTGACATTTTGGTACTTGACGAATGCTAACCGTTAGCATGCTAGCTGTCAGCATATTCAGGTAAGCATAAGTGCATGTTAAAGTTCTTAGCTAATTTTGTAGGTATGTATTTTAGAGTAATATTTTGGGACTTGAAACATGCTAACTGTTATCATAGTAATGTTAGCATTTAAGCGTGCTAATTTTGTAGTTCTACTCCTCAGAGTAATATTTTGGTACCTGACAAATGCTTTAAATGTCAGTATGCTAACTGTTAGCATGTGCACGTTAAGCATGTTTGCATGCTAAGGTTTTTAGCTCATTTTGTAGGTACGTACACAGTACACCTCAGAGTAATATTTTGGTACCTGGCAAATGCTAAATGTTAGTATGCTAACTGTTAGCATGTTCACGTAAGCATTTTAGCATGCTAACATTTTTTGCTAATTTTGTAGGTAGACACCTCAGAGTAATATTTTGGTATTTGACTCATGCTAACTAGTAGCATGTTAATGTTAGCATGCTAACTTTTTTTTGCAAATGTCGTAGGTATACAGCTTAGAGTGATGTATTTTGCTACTTGCTGTTAGCGGTGTTACCGTGGTAACGGTTGTTGCTGCCGCAGGCCAAGAAGAGTCCCTTCGCCTTCCTGTGGGACATGGCGGTGCTGGAGTACGCCGCTCTGACGGACGACGACTGCACGGTCACGGTGTCGGGCAGCGGCGTGAGCAGCAAAGGTTACGGCGTGGCCCTGCAGCACGGCAGCCCCTACAGGGACCTCTTCTCCCAGAAGTAAGTGGCCCCCGCGGTCTTTGAACGCACCACGTGTTGCATCATCATTGGGAAGTAGCCTTGTCCACTCACACGTGTGGAGTCGTGAATGCTGCATTACAATCACATATATTTGTATTTGTGGATTTATTTCCATTTTTTTTTTTAATGTTAAAATGTATTTTATCTATTTTATTCAAATATTTATTTATTTTATTATTATATATTTATAATATTAAATATACTTTAATATTTTATTAATTGTATTTACTTTTTTCCCCCATCATTTGTTTTATTTCTACATTTATTTATTTTATTTCAATATTTGTTTATTTTATTTCAAAATTTATTTTATTCATGTATTTATTTCAATATGAATTTTATGTTAAAATGTATTTTATCTATTGTATTTAAATATTTATTTATTTTATTATTATATATTTATAATATATAATATACCTTAATATTTTATTAATTGTATTTACTTTTTTTTACCCCAGCATTTATTTTATTTCTACATTTATTTATTTTATTTCAATATTTATTTTATTCATTTATTTATTTCAATATGAATTTTATGTTAAAATTAATTTTATCTATTTTATTTTAATATTTATTTATTGTATTATTACACATTTATAATAAACAATATACTTTAATATTTTATTAATTGTATTTACTTTATTTTTTTCCAGCATTTATTATATCTCTACATTTAGTTATTTTATTTAAGTATTCATTTTATTTCGACATTTATTTATTTTGATATTAATTTTATGTTCAAATGTATTTTATCTATTTGATTTTAATATGTATTTATTTTATTATTGCCCATTTATAATAAATAGTACACTTCAATATTTTATTAATTGTATTTAGTAAAAAAAAATTATTTCAACATTTATCTATTTTATGTTAAAATAGATGTTATTTTATTTTCCCAAGGATTATTATTCCTGGCCTGCACATATATTTGTATTTGTGGAGTCGTGAATGCTGCATTACAATCACATATATTTGTATTTGGGAGCTGAAGCTAACATAAGAGAAGAAGCTTGAGGACCAAAGTACTTACAAAATGTGTCACTCTGACTTGTTCTATTTATTTAATGTATTTGATTTATTCTATTATAATATTTTTTTATTTTATAATTTTTTATTTTAATATTTTATTAACTTTATTTAATTGTAATATTTTTATTTATTTATTCATTTCATTGTAATATTTTATTAATTGTATTTATGTCATTTATTTGATTTCAACATTATTTTTTTGGAATATTCATTTATTTGAATATTTATTTTATGTTAAAATGTATTTCATCTATTTTGTTTAAATATTAATTTATTTTATTATTACATATTTATAATATGTAATAGACTTTAATATTTTATTAATTGTATTTACTTTTTCACCCCCAGCATTTATTCTATTTCTACATTTATTTATTTAATTTCAATATTTATTTAATTAATTAATTTATTTCAATATTTTTTTATGTTAAAATGTATTTGATCTATTTTATTCAAATATTTATTTATTTTATTATTATATATTTATAATATATAATGTACTTTAATATTTTATTAATTGTATTTACCTTTTTCCCCAGCATTTGTTTTATTTCTACATTTATTTATTTTATTTCAATATTTATTTATTTTATTTCAATATTTGTTTATTTTATTTAAATATTTATTTTATTCATTTATTTATTTCAATATGAATTTTATGTTAAAATGTATGTTATCTATTGTATTTAAATATTTATTTATTTTATTATTATATATTTATAATATATAATATACCTTAATATTTTATTAATTGTATTTACTTTTTTTACCCCAGCATTTATTTTATTTCTACATTTATTTATTTTATTTCAATATTTATTTATTTTATTTCAATATTTATTTCAATATGAATTTTATGTTACAATGTATTTTATCTATTTTACTTTAATATTTATTTATTTTATTATTACACATTTATAATAAATAGTATACTTTAATATTTTATTAAGTGTATTTACTTTATTTTTTTCAGCATTTATTATATCTCTACATTTAGTTATTTTATTTAAATATTCATTTTATTTCTACATTTATTTATTTTGATATTAATTTTATGTTCAAATGTATTTTATCTATTTGATTTTAATATGTATTTATTTTATTATTGCCCATTTATAATAAATAGTACACTTCAATATTTTATTAATTGTATTTAGTAAAAAAAAAATATTTCAACATTTATTTATTTTATGTTAAAATAGATGTTATTTTATTTTCCCAAGGATTATTATTCCTGGCCTGCACACACAATGTTGTGTATTCAGGACAGCGAGAGACATTAAGTCAAGTTAAGCTGACAGGAAGTCCGTTAAGCTAACAGGAAGTTGCATTTCAGTGAAGTCTTTGAAGTGTTTTTATTGCACTAAATTGATCCCAAAGTGATTTGAGGAATCTTTTAGTAAATCTCAACATTGCGTCACCAACAACTTCCACAAAGTTCTCACGCGCCTCGTATTGATCGTCTTCCAGGAAGTAGACCAACACCTTCGCATAATTAATAATTATTCTTTATTTGGAGAGCAAACATTTTATTCTTCATCTTTCAACTCTTTTATGGCTCATTGGAAGAAAACCTTGACATCAAACAATCCTCCATTTTGCATATGCAGTAGGTTCATCCATCCATCCATCCATCCATCCATCCAGCCATCCATCCATCTTCTTCCACTTATCCAAGGGCGGGTCGCGGGGGCAGCAGCCTAAGCAGAGAAGCCCAGACTTCCCTCTCCCCAGCCACTTTGTCCAGCTCCTCCCGGGGGATCCCGAGGCGTTGCCCGGCCAAAAGTCCCAATATTGTCCAAAATACCTACCCGGGTTCCAGTCCCACAAGTCCCGCCGGTGCGCAAAATGTCCAAAACACACCCAGCCATGGTGCACAGGAAGGCGGGGAAGAATCGGTGAAAAGGCGGCCTAAATGGTCAAAAGTCACAATATTGTCCAAAATACCTACCCGAGACATAGTCTCTCCACCGGGTCTTGGGTCTTCCCCCAGGTCCCGGATGCACCCGGAACTCCTTCCCAAGGAGACGTTCAGGGTGCATTCTGACCAGAACCACCTCATCTGGTTCCTCTAGATGTGGAGGAGCAGTGGCTGTACTCTGATCTCCTCCCGGATGACAAAGCTCATGACCGTAGGTGAGGACGGGAACGGAGGTCGACCGCTAAATTGAGAGCTTTGCCTTCCGGCTCAGCTCCTCCTTTACCACAACAGACCGATACAGGGTCCACCACATCATTGAAAGTGGTCCACCTCGTCATTGAAAGTGGTCCACCACATCATTGAAAGTGGTCCACCTCGTCATTTAAAGTGGTCCACCACATCATTGAAAGTGGTCCACCTCGTCATTGAAAGTGGTCCACCACATCATTGAAAGTGGTCCACCTCGTCATTTAAAGTGGTCCACCACATCATTGA
This sequence comes from Entelurus aequoreus, assembly GCF_033978785.1. Lineage (NCBI taxonomy): Eukaryota > Metazoa > Chordata > Actinopteri > Syngnathiformes > Syngnathidae > Entelurus > Entelurus aequoreus. The sequence goes on from NC_084751.1 coordinate 5,484,192, forward strand.
AAGTGGTCCACCTCGTCATTGAAAGTGGTCCACCACATCATTGAAAGTGGTCCACCTCGTCATTTAAAGTGGTCCACCACATCATTGAAAGTGGTCCACCTCGTCATTTAAAGTGGTCCACCACATCATTGAAAGTGGTCCACCACTTCATTTAATGTGGCCCACCATCTCATTGAAAGTGGTCCACCACATCATTTAAAGTGGCCCACCACTTCATTTAACGTGGTCCACCACATTATTTAATGTGGCCCACCACTTCATTTAACGTGGTCCACCACTTCATTGAAAGTGGTCCACCACTTCATTTAAGGTGGCCCACCACTTCAAGAAGTGGTCCACCACATCATTTAAAGTGGCCCACCACTTCATTTAACGTGGTCCATCATCCCATAATTTTACGTGGTCCACCAATCCATTTAAGGTGGTCCACCACATCATTGAAAGTGGTCCACCACGTCATTCGGTGGCCCACCACTTCATTTAAAGTGGCCCACCACTTCATTTAATGTGGTCCACCACTTCATTTAATGTGGCCCACCACTTCATTTAATGTGGCCCACCACTTCATTTAATGTGGTTCACCACATCATTGAAAGTGGTCCACCTCGTCATTGAAAGTGGTCCACCACATCATTGAAAGTGGTCCACCACTTCATTTAATGTGGCCCACCACTTCATTTAAAGTGGTCCACCACTTCATTTAAAGTGGCCCACCACTTCATTTAATGTGGCCCACCACTTCATTTAACGTGGTCCACCACTTCATTGAAAGTGGTCCACCACTTCATTTAAGGTGGCCCACCACTTCATTTGAAGTGGTCCACCACATCATTTAAAGTGGCCCACCACTTCATTTAACGTGGTCCATCATCCCATCATTTTACGTGGTCCACCAATCCATTTAATGTGGCCCACCACTTCATTTAACGTGGTCCACCACTTCATTTAAGGTGGTCCACCACTTCATTTAATGTGGCCCACCACTTCATTTAATGTGGCCCACCACTTCATTTAAAGTGGCCCACCACTTCATTTAATGTGGTCCACCACTTCATTTAATGTGGCCCACCACTTCATTTAAAGTGGTCCACCACATCATTGAAAGTGGTCCACCACTTCATTGAAAGTGGTCCACCACGTCATTGAAAGTGGTCCACCACGTCATTTAAAGTGGTCCACCACGTCATTTAATGTGGCCCACCACTTCATTTAAAGTGGTCCACCACATCATTTAAAGTGGCCCACCACTTCATTTAACGTGGTCCACCACATTATTTAATGTGGCCCACCACTTCATTTAACGTGGTCCACCACTTCATTTAACGTGGTCCACCACATTATTTTATGTGGCCCACCACTTCATTTAACGTGGTCCACCACTTCATTTAAGGTGGTCCACCACATCCTTGAAAGTGGTCCACCACTTCATTGAAAGTGGTCCACCACGTCATTGAAAGTGGTCCACCACATCATTTAATGTGGTCCACCACGTCATTGAAAGTGGTCCACCACATCATTAAAAGTGGTCCACCACATCATTGAAAGTGGTCCACCACATCATTAAAAGTGGTCCACCACTTCATTTAATGTGGCCCACCACGTCATTTAATGTGGTCCACCACGTCATTGAAAGTGGTCCACCACATCATTAAAAGTGGTCCACCACTTCATTTAATGTGGCCCACCACATCATTGAAAGTGGTCCACCACGTCATTGAAAGTGGTCCACCACGTCATTGAAAGTGGCCCACCACGTCATTGAAAGTGGTCCACCACGTCATTGAAAGTGGTCCACCACTTCATTGAAAGTGGTCCACCACGTCATTGAAAGTGGTCCACCACGTCATTTAAAGTGGCCCACCACTTCATTTAATGTGGCCCACCACTTCATTTAAAGTGGTCCACCACATCATTTAAAGTGGCCCACCACTTCATTTAATGTGGTCCACCACATTATTTAATGTGGCCCACCACTTCATTTAATGTGGTCCACCACTTCATTGAAAGTGGTCCACCACGTCATTTAAAGTGGTCCACCACGTCATTTAATGTGGCCCACCACTTCATTTAAAGTGGTCCACCACATCATTTAAAGTGGCCCACCACTTCATTTAACGTGGTCCACCACATTATTTAATGTGGCCCACCACTTCATTTAACGTGGTCCACCACTTCATTTAACGTGGTCCACCACATTATTTAATGTGGCCCACCACTTCATTTAACGTGGTCCACCACTTCATTTAAGGTGGTCCACCACATCCTTGAAAGTGGTCCACCACTTCATTGAAAGTGGTCCACCACGTCATTGAAAGTGGTCCACCACATCATTTAATGTGGTCCACCACGTCATTGAAAGTGGTCCACCACATCATTAAAAGTGGTCCACCACATCATTGAAAGTGGTCCACCACATCATTAAAAGTGGTCCACCACTTCATTTAATGTGGCCCACCACGTCATTTAATGTGGTCCACCACGTCATTGAAAGTGGTCCACTACATCATTAAAAGTGGTCCACCACTTCATTTAATGTGGCCCACCACGTCATTGAAAGTGGTCCACCACGTCATTGAAAGTGGTCCACCACTTCATTGAAAGTGGTCCACCACGTCATTGAAAGTGGTCCACCATGTCATTGAAAGTGGTCCACCACGTCATTTAATGTGGCCCACCACTTCATTTAAAGTGGTCCACCACATCATTTAAAGTGGCCCACCACTTCATTTAACGTGGTCCACCACATCATTAAAAGTGGCCCACCACTTCATTTAACGTGGTCCACCACTTCATTGAAAGTGGTCCACCACGTCATTTAAAGTGGTCCACCACTTCATTTAATGTGGCCCACCACGTCATTGAAAGTGGTCCACCACGTCATTGAAAGTGGTCCACCACGTCATTGAAAGTGGCCCACCACGTCATTGAAAGTGGTCCACCACGTCATTGAAAGTGGTCCACCACGTCATTGAAAGTGGTCCACCACGTCATTGAAAGTGGTCCACCACGTCATTGAAAGTGGTCCACCACGTCATTTAATGTGGCCCACCACTTCATTTAAAGTGGTCCACCACATCATTTAAAGTGGCCCACCACTTCATTTAACGTGGTCCACCACATTATTTAAGGTGGCCCACCACTTCATTTAATGTGGTCCACCACGTCATTGAAAGTGGTCCACCACGTCATTTAATGTGGCCCACCACTTCATTTAAAGTGGTCCACCACATCATTTAAAGTGGCCCACCACTTCATTTAACGTGGTCCACCACATTATTTAAGGTGGCCCACCACTTCATTTAATGTGGTCCACCACTTCATTTAAAGTGGTCCACCACTTCATTTAACGTGGTCCACCACATTATTTAATGTGGCCCACCACTTCATTTAACGTGGTCCACCACTTCATTTAAGGTGGTCCACCACGTCATTGAAAGTGGTCCACCACTTCATTGAAAGTGGTCCACCACGTCATTGAAAGTGGTCCACCACATCATTTAATGTGGTCCACCACGTCATTGAAAGTGGTCCACCACATCATTAAAAGTGGTCCACCACGTCATTGAAAGTGGTCCACCACATCATTAAAAGTGGTCCACCACTTCATTTAATGTGGCCCACCACGTCATTGAAAGTGGTCCACCACGTCATTGAAAGTGGTCCACCACTTCATTTAAAGTGGCCCACCACGTCATTGAAAGTGGTCCACCACGTCATTGAAAGTGGTCCACCACTTCATTTAATGTGGCCCACCACGTCATTGAAAGTGGTCCACCACGTCATTGAAAGTGGCCCGCCTCCACCCACAGTAAGTGTGTGTGTGTGTGCAGGATCCTGGAGCTGCAGGAGAAAGGCGACCTGGACGTGATGAAACAAAAGTGGTGGCCTGACACGGGCCGCTGTGACCTGGGGGGCCACACCAGTGCCCACCCTGATGGTCGCTCCCTCAAGCTGCAGAGCTTCGCCGGCGTCTTCTGTGTGTTGGCTGCTGGTTTGCTGCTGGCCTGCCTGGTGGCCGCCATGGAGGCCTGGTGGAGCGGCGAGCCATGTCGGCGTCAGACGCCCAAAGAGGTGAGCGATGGGGGGGAGGGGGGGGGGGGGCATGGCGGGGCGGGGCCGGCGGGTGGAGGTGGGGGGTGGGGGTGGGGGGTGTGGGGGGGGGGGTGGATGGTTGTGACACTGCCACTCTACTTTAGGGATCCTTTGCTGCAGTACACACAGCTGTAGGAGGGGGGCGCCACCCACTAGACCCATGGGGCGACAACGTGGAATATAAACAATAATAATTATTATTATTATAAATAATATATATGATGATGACAATATTAATAACAATAATAGTAATAATAATAACAATCAGAATAATAATAATAATAATAACAACAACAATAATAATAAATATATAATTATAATAATAATAATAAGAATTAATAATAATGATAATAATAATAATACGAACTATGACAATAATAATAATAAATAATAACAACAATAATGATAATAATAATAAATCCAATAATAATAATAGCAACAATAATAATAATAATGATAGTAATAATAACAATAATAATGATAATAATAATAATAATAATAATAATAATAATAATACATCCAATAATAATAATAACAATAATGTTAATAATAATAATAATAATAATAATAACAATAATAATGACAATGATTATAATAATAATAACAATAATATTAATAATGATGATAATAATAAATACAATAATAATGATAATAATAACAACAATAATAATAATAATAACAACAATAATAATAATAATAACAACAATAATAATGATAATAATAATAACAATAATAATAATGATAATAATAAATATAATAATAATAATTATTATTATAATGGTAATAATAAATACAATAATAATAACAATGATTGTAATATTAATAATAATAACAACCATAACTTAATCACATTTGGCCCTTTTAACGTCACCTCCCACTCTATCTCATCTTATATTGCTTTGGCTTACTTTAAATTGCCTTACATTACAATACCTAACACTACATTATCTTACCTTACCTTACATTACTTTACATATACCTTACCTTAGATTACATTCTCACCTTACCTTGCATTGCATTACATTACATTATTTTACTTTACCTTACCTTACTTCACCTAACATGACATTGCATTAAAATTATCTTACCTTACATTACATTATATTATCTTACCTTACATTACATTATATTATCTTACCTTACCTTATTTTACCTTACACCTTACCTTACAGTACATTTGTACCTTACATTACATTCTTACCTTACCTTACAATACATTCTTACATTACCTTACTTGACCTTATACCTTACCTTACAGTACATTACATTAAATTATCTTACCTTACTTTACTTTCTATTACCGTACCTCACTTACCTTACCCTACCTTACCTTACTTTCAGTACCACTCCTTACCTTACATCACCTTACCTTATTTACCTCAACTCACATTACCTTACCTCAATGTCCATTACCTTACCTCACCATACCTTATCTTAATTGCCATTACCTTTCCTCACTTTACTTCCCATAACTTAACTCATCTTAACCTAACTTATCTTATCTTACCTTACTTTCCATGACTTAACTCATCTTAACCTAACTTATCTTATCTTACCTTACTTTCCATGACTTTATTGTATCTGACATGACCTTACTTTCGAATATGTTGCCTTCTTTACATCACCTTATCTTACTTTACCTTAGTTTATCTTACATGACCTTACTTCCGTTACCTTAACTGGCCTTACCTTAGTTTATCTTGTATTACCTTACTTTTTATTACCTTACTATACCTTACCTCACCTTACATTACCTTACTTCCAATGACTTCATTTTATCTGACCTTAGCTTAATTTCAAATACCTTACCTTACCTTAGTTGATCTTACATTTCCTTACTTTCCATTACCTTAACTTACCTTAGTTTATCTCGTACTACCTTACTTTCAATGACCTTACCATACTTTACCTCACCTTACATTACCTTACTTGACCTTATACTAATTATCTTACCTTATCTTACTTTAATTATCTTGCCTTACCTTACATGACCGAGATTTCCAGCAAATGTCACGCACACGCACGCACACACAGACACACACACAGACACACACACAGACACACACACACACACACACACACACAGACACAGACACACACACACACAGACACACACAGACACACACAGACACACACAGACACACACAGACACACAAACACACACACAGACACACACACAGACACACACACAGACACACAGACACACAAACACACACACAGACACACACACAGACACACACAGACACACAGACACACACACAGAGACTAGCATGTGTGTGTTTGTTAAAAGTAGACGTGATTTGTCCATCTTTGAGTGCTGGTGAGGTTGAAGCTGCTTGAGTGTGAAGTTGAAGTTGAAGTTGCTGCCTCAGGATGTTCTCACTTCTTCATCAAATATGTTCTCTCATCTTCATAAATCTTTAATGTCTCAGATAAAACATTATTTTATTGTGAAACTCTTCTTTTTACTGACTGCCACCAGACCTTAAAGCGCATACTAGTTTTTTATTGTATTTATTATTGTATTTAAACTATTAACCAGTTTATTATTGTCATAATATTGTATTTAATGTTGTATTTAAACTATTAACCAGTTTATTATTGTCATAATATTGTATTTAATGTTGTATTTAAACTATTAACCAGTTTATTACTGTCATAATATTGTATTTAATGTTGTATTTAAACTATTAACCAGTTTAGTATTGTCATAATATTGTATTTAATGTTGTATTTAAACTATTAACCAGTTTATTATTGTAACATTATTGTATCTATTATTGTATTTAAACTATTAACTAGTTTATTATTGTCATAATATTGTATTTAATGTTGTATTTAAACTATTAACTAGTTTATTATTGTCATAATCTTGTATTTAAAGTTGTGTTTAAACTATTAACTAGTTTATTATTGTCATAATATTGTATTTAATGTTGTATTTAAACTATAAACCAGTTTAGTATTGTCATAATATTGTATTTAATGTTGTATTTAAACTATTAACCAGTTTATTATTGTCATAATCTTGTATTTAATGTTGTATTTAAACTATTAACCAGTTTATTATTGTCATAATATTGTATTTAATGTTGTATTTAAACTATTAACTAGTTTATTATTGTCATAATATTGTATTTAATGTTGTGTTTAAGCTATTAACCAGTTTAGTATTGTCATAATATTGTATTTAATGTTGTATTTAAACTATTAACCAGTTTAGTATTTTAACATTATTGTATCTATTATTGTATTTAAACTATTACCTAGTTTATTATTGTCATAATATTGTATTTAATGTTGTATTTAAACTACTAACCAGTTTATTATTTTCATAATATTGTATTTAATGTTGTATTTAAACTATTAACTAGTTTATTATTGTAACATTGTTGTATTTATTATTGTATTCAAACTATTAACTAGTTTATTATTGTCATTATATTGTATTTAATGTTGTATTTAAGGGGTCCAAAGTTGTTTTATTCCAAGGTAAAAAAGTCAAGAAGAAAGGGGAAATAAAAAGTGAGAAAAAGAGCAGGTAAATAGAAAAAAGTAGAAATGTGATGTAATTATAACTTTATGACCAATCAAAACAATAGAATAGACTAGAATAGAATAGAATAGAATAGAATACACTAGAATAGAAAGTACTTTATTGATCCCTGGGGGAAATTGAGCACCACAGTTCACTCACAATAGACAAGAATAATAATATATATATAAATATATTCTACATATACTGTACATTTAATGCGTTATACATTTGCAATGTTAGTTTTGTATACAAAGAGACAAATAAGGCATTAATATGACTGCATATTACAGGTGTACAGTCCAGGTGTAAAGAGCAGGGAAACAAGCGGCCACCAGGGGGCAGCAGAAAGGATCCCCAGGGTAGAGCGGGAGCAGGTGGGCGGGGCAAGCAGGGGGCGTGGCCGAGGTGATGAGTGATTGACATGGTTGTTGTGTCGTGCAGGTCGCTAAGGATTACAGGATGGCTTTGGTTTCTTTTAATGACTTTGCGGCGGCGGAGGGGAGGAAGGACATTTGGACAGGCAGGCAGAGAGGCTGCCACCCGGCTCATGTGGCCACAGGTCAGACTAGAACTCGGACTTCTCTGGTCTTCAACTCATTCACTAATTGACAATATCTCCCTCTGGCGGACATCTGTTCACGTCGCCCACGTGCCTTTTAGCAAGCGGTAGCATCAACACGTTAGCATTGACATCATCACGTCAGCGTTAGCATCATCACGTTAGCATTGACATCATCACGTCAGCGTTAGCATCATCACGTTAGCATTGACATCATCACGTCAGCGTTAGCACCATCACGTTAGCATTAGCATCATCACGTTAGCATTGACAACAACACGTCAGCGTTAGCAGCATCACGTTAGCATTAGCATCAGCACGTTAGCATCAGCACGTTAGCATTGACATCATCACGTCAGCGTTAGCACCATCACGTTAGCATTAGCATCATCACGTTAGCATTGACATCAACACGTCAGCGTTAGCATCATCACGTTAGCATTAGCATCATCACATTAGCATCAGCACGTTAGCATTGACATCATCACGTCAGCGTTAGCACCATCACGTTAGCATTAGCATCATCACGTTAGCATTGACATCATCACATCAGCGTTAGCATCATCATGTTAGCATCATCGCGTTAGCATTAGCATCATCACATTAGCATCAGCATCATCACGTTAGCATTAGCATCATCACATTAGTATTAGCATCATCACATTAGCATTAGCATCATCACGTTAGCATTGACATCATCACGTCAGCGTTAGCATCATCACGTTAGCATTAGCATCATCACGTTAGCATCGTCACGTTAGCATTGGCATCAGCACGTTAGCATCAGCACGTTAGCATTGACATCATCACGTCAGCGTTAGCATCATCACATTAGCATTAGCATCATCACGTTAGCATCAGCACGTTAGCATTGACATCATCACGTCAGCATTAGCACATCACGTTAGCATTAGCATCATCACATTAGCATTGACATCAACACGTCAGCGTTAGCATCATCACGTTAGCATTAGCATCATCACGTTAGCATCAGCACGTTAGCATTGACGTCATCACGTCAGCGTTAGCACCATCACGTTAGCATTAGCATCATCACGTTAGCATTGACATCATCACGTCAGCGTTAGCATCATCACGTTAGCATCATCGCGTTAGCAGTAGCATCATCACATTAGCATTAGCATCATCAAGTTAGCATCATCACGTTAGCATTAGCTTCATCACATTAGTATTAGCATCATCACATTAGCATCAGCATCATCACGTTAGCATTAGCATCATCACATTAGTATTAGCATCATCACATTAGCATTAGCATCATCACGTTAGCATTGACATCATCACGTCAGCGTTAGCATCATCACGTTAGCATTAGCATCATCACGTTAGCATTGACATCATCACGTCAGCGTTAGCATCATCACGTTAGCATCATCCCGTTAGCATCATCACGTTAGCATTAGCATCATCACGTCAGTATTAGCATCATCACATTAGCATTAGCATCATCACGTTAGCATTGGCATCATCACGTCAGCCTTGCCTCCATGAAGCAATACAAGCTTTGACCACTAGAGGCTCCTTTCTTCTCATGAACTAGTACTGCTAGCATACATGTAGTAACTGGAATGTACTTGTAAAAACATTACTGTGCTCATTGTCTAGTGCTCATTGCCTAGCGCTCATTGCCTAGCGCTCATTGTCTAGTGCTCATTGCCTAGTGCTCATTGTCTAGTACTCATTGTCTAGTACTCATTGTCTAGTACTCATTGTTTAGTACTCATTGTCTAGTACTCATTGTCTAGTACTCATTGCCTAGCGCTCATTGCCTAGTGCTCATTGTCTAATACTCATTGTCTAGTACTCATTGTCTAGTACTCATTGTTTAATACTCATTGTCTAGTACTCATTGTCTAGTACTCATTGCCTAGCGCTCATTGCCTAGTGCTCATTGTCTAATACTCATTGTCTAGTACTCATTGTCTAGTGCTCATTGCCAAGTGCTCATTGTCTAGTACTCACTGCCTAGTGCTCATTGTCTAGTAGTCATTGCCTAGTACTCACTGCCTAGCGCTCATTATCTAGTAGTCATTGCCTAGTGCTCATTGCCAAGTGCTCATTGTCCAGCGCTCATTAGCTAGTAAACGAAATATGATCTTTATCATTTTGGAAGTAATTTGGCTGGTAGTTGAACTCCCAGAAGGCCTCAAATGTCCTCCAACACGTCCACAACCTCCCCTCACACACGCCGACAACCACCACTAGGGGCAGCACACACTAACTAACTAACTAACTAACTAACTACTGTGTGTGTGTTATCAGATAACATCTCCAAATGACTCCTACTGTAGTGAATGACTTAAAGACGGTAGAGCGGGAGCAAGACAACTAACTCTACCACTACTTGTGTTGTAGACCATGGGTTAGTCAAACTAACTAGTACTCTACAGTGCACTTGAGTCCAGGTCCTGGTCAGATTACACACAAGTTATGTGATGTGACATACATCCACTATGTAAGATAGTTACTTCATGCCTTCTGAGTTATTGACTAGTTAGTTAATGACTTGTTGGTCAATGACACATTGGCTAATGACACGCTATTCAATGACTTGTTAACAACTAGTTAGCTCATTACTAATGTATATTACTAGTCATTCAAGGACTAGTTAGTTAACTTGCTTCCTCTGTACCAATGCCTAGGTACTTGATGACTAGTCATTAATGGCTGGTTAACGATTACTGACACATTATTGAATTATATGTTGTAACAAACTAGTTAGTTAATTGATCACTAGCTACTTGAATGGTGTTTGGTTCATTACTAGTAGGGCAATGGTGGGTTGATTACCAGTAAGTTAAAAGCTAGTTGAATACTGGTTAGGTAATGTGTTGTGGAATAGTGTTAGTTTGTGACTAGTATATCATTGACTAATCAAATAATAGATCATGTTTTGCAGGTCAATGACTATTTAGTATGTGAGTAGTAGGTCAATGCCTAGTCAAATACTAGTTTGTCAATGATTAGTTAGTTCATAACGAGTAGGCAAATAATGAGTTAGACACAACTTAGTTTATGATTAGCAGGTCAATGACTAATTGGTTAATAAGTATTAGGTCAATGACAAGTTGATTATTGGTTAGTTAATAACTAGTAGGTCATCTACTAGTTGAATACTTGTTAGTTAATGTCTAGTAAATCAATGCCTTATTGAATACCGTATTGCCTTATTGAGTTCATGTTTGGTAGGTCATTGACTAGTTAAATAACAGCTATTTCGTGACACGCAGGTCAACAACTAGAGAGTTAAACACTTGCTTGTCCATGACTAGTAGAACTAACTAATTCAATACTACTTAGTTCATGATTGTTAGGTCAATGACTAGTTGATTACTAGTTGGTTCCTGACTAGTAGGTCAATGACTGTTAGGTAAAAGAAGAGTTAGTCCATGGCTAGTATGTCAATAACTAGTGGAGTACTAACTAGTGAAAGGCTAGTTACTTAATGACTAGTATGTCTATAGCTAGTGGATTACTAGTGTGTTCATGACTAGTAGGGCAATATCTAGTTGAATACTAGTTTGTTCATGGCTTGTATGACAATGACTAGTTACTCCATGAGTAGGTCAATAACTAGTTGATTACTAGCTAGTTAATGACTAGTAGGTAAAATACTAGTTATTTAATGACTAGTAGTATAACTAACTTATTCAATAGTAATTAGTTCATGACTATTAATTCATTGACTAGTAAGCCAATTTCATAACTAGCAGGACACTAACTCGTGAAATACTAGTTAGTTAATTACTGGTAGGTCAATAAGTAGTGGTTTAGCAGTGCGTAGGTTAGAAGAGTAGGTCACTATTTAGTTGAATACTAGTTAGTTCATGCTTAGTAGTATGAGTCAATGAATAGTGAAATGCTATTTAGTCCAGGGCGAGTAGGTAGGTCAATAACTAGTCCATTGCTAGTTATTTTATGGCTAGTAGGTTAATGACTAGTTATTACATGACTAGTATGTTAATAACTAGTTATTCCATGGCTAGTAGGTAAAAAACTTGTTGAATATTAGTTAATGACTAGTAGGCCAGAGACTAGTTATTCTATGACTCGGAGGTCAATAACTAGTTGTGATAATACTAGTTATTTTAAGACTAGTTTAATATTAGTTATTTCATGAATAATAGGTCAATGGCTAGTTGTGATCATACAAAATATTTCAAGACTAGTTGAATATTAGTTAGTCCATGACTAGTAGGTCAATGACCAGTTAGCGCATGATTAGTTGTAATAATATAAATATTTCAAGACTGGTTGAATATGAGTTAGTTCATGGTTAGTATGTCAATGACTAGTTAGTGTATGACTATTAGGTAAATGACTAGTTGTGATAATAAAACATATTTCAAGACTAGTTTAATCTGAGTTAGTTCATGACTAGTAGTGCAATGACTAGTTAGTGCATGACTAGTAGGTCAATGGCTAGTTAGTGCATGACTATTAGGCTGATGCCTAGTTGTGCTAATACTAGTTATTTCAAGACTGGTTGAATATTTGTTAGTTCATGACTAGTAGGTCAATGACTAGTTAACACATGATTAATTGTGATAATACAAATATTTCAAGACTGGTTGAATATTAGTTAGTTCATGGTTAGTATGTCAATGACTAGTTAGTAAATGACTATTAGGTAAATGACTAGTTGTGATAATAAAACATATTTCAAGACTAGTTTAATATAACTTAGTTCATTACTAGTAGTTCAATGACTAGTTAGTGCATGACTAGTAGTTCAATGGCTAGTTAGTGCATGACTATTAGGTCGATGCCTAGTTGTGATAATACTAGTTATTTCAAGACTAGTTGAATATTAGTTAGTTCGTGGTTAGTATGTCAATGACTAGTTAGTGTAAGACTATTAAGTAAATGACTAGTTGTGATAATAAAACATATGTCAAGACTAGTTGAATATGAGTTAGTTCATGACTAGTAGTTCAATGACTAGTTAGTGCATGGCTAGTAGGTGAATGGCTAGTTAGTTCATGACTAATTGTTCAATGACTAGTTAGTGCATGACTAGTAGGTCAATGGCTAGTTAGTGCATGACTATTAGGTAGATGCCTAGTTGTGATAATACTAGTTATTTCAAAACTAGTTTAATATGAGTTAGTTCATGACTAGTAGTTCAATGGCTAGTTAGTGCATGACTATTGGGTTGATGCCTAGTTGTGATAATACTAGTTATTTCAAGACTGGTTGAATATTAGTTAGTTCATGGTTAGTATGTCAATGACTAGTTAGTGTAAGACTATTAAATAAATGACTAGTTGTGATAATAAAACATATGTCAAGACTAGTTGAATATGAGTTAGTTCATGACTAGTAGTTCAATGACTAGTTAGTGCATGACTAGTAGGTGAATGGCTAGTTAGTTCATGACTAGTAGTTCAATGACTAGTTAGTGCATGACTAGTATGTCAATGGCTAGTTAGTGCATGGCTAGTTAGTCAATAAGTAGTTGTGATACAGCTAGTTATTTCACGACTAAGGAGAGTTTTCCAAACTACTTGTGGTTAGAGAATGTGAGTGTTTGGTGGCAAGAGGGCGGGGCCAATCTCAGCTGTGTCTCCGCCCCCCGTAGGACAAGGAAGTGAACCTGGAGCAGGTGCATCGTGGCATGAGCAGTCTTTTGGACGAGGACTTGGCCCTCAAGCAGATCCCGGGTCCGTCTATGGAGATCTCGGCGCTGGACTTGGGCCGGATGCGGGCCGGCCAGGCGGCCATGGTGTCCCCGGGCCTCGCTGTGACCACCTTCCTGCCAGGGGAGGGAGCTCCGCCTCCTCACCTTGGGGGGACCCTGGGCCGGACGCACCACAACCTGGGGGGAGGCGGGCCCTGCAAGCACAGGGCGCCCAATGGCGCTTTGTTCCGACAGAGCCCTGGCAAGATGGCGGCGTACCAGGGACCCTTACCCGAAGTCATTGACGCCACCCACGGCACCTCCATCTAGTGGGCGGGGCTGAGGCACCTCCACCTAGTGGGTGGGCGGGGCTAAGGGACCTTTTCTACTGTACAGAAGAAACAAGCGAAAGTATTTTCAATATGCTCCATTTTTCAAAAAGTATGAAATCCAAACCCTCACCTTTTCTCTCCTCTTTTCATCCGCTTGTGTCCGGTTGCCATGGTGACGCACACCTTCATGTCCTCGCTGTTACGTAGAGAGGTTTCTATGACAACCAACACCCAGCAGCGCCCCCTGCAGGCCTGGAGGAACAACACGATGTCAGGAGGTTCTAGAAGGACCACTTTTACTACACCTTTTTTTTTGGGGGGGGGGGAGAGGGGCGGGGGGTCCTCACTTTCACCTGTCAGGTCACAGATGGGGGGGGGGACTTTGACCTTTGACCCATTCTCTACAATACAGAAGCTCTATATTGCCAGCCATCTAGTGTACATATATGCTAAGATGCTAAGCTAACAAAACAACAACATCATTGGTGGGTTTTAATCATGTATCTTTAAAAATGACTTGCAGGCCAAAAGTGCCCCTCCCCCCCCCCCCCCCGTGGGTGTGTGTGTGTGTGTGTGTGTGTGTGTGTGTGTGTGTGTGTGTGTGTGTGTGTGTGTGTGTGTGTGTGTGTGTGTATTTATCAACATGCTGCTTGGACTTTCTTAACTTGAATAAAAAAAAGTATGATTTTTGAGGCGTGTTTGTGTTTGATGTCAGCTGACCTCTGGCAGGCCACGCCCAGCCTGTTGCCACGGTGACCGCCAGCATGTGACCGGAGGCCAACAAGTCTTGACTAGTTGTCTAATGACTCATCTAATGTGAACAACTACTTTGTGAGGGAAGATCTTATTGGTCATTTGCTAGTCATGTAACGTTAGTTCACAACTAGTTAACTATTAATTACTTAGCTACTAACTGGCTGACTTGTCAATTTGTGAACAGTTGGTGAAGGGTTAGTTAGTTAATTACTTATTTGTAGGTCAATTAATAGTTAAATATGAGTAAGTCATACTAGTGTGTCCATGACTAGTAGGTCAATTACTAGTTGAATACTAGTTAGAAATGATTACCAGATACAAGTGTTAATTAATACATAGTAAATCAATGACTAGTTAAATACTAGTTAGAAATGATTACCAGATACAAGTGTTAATTAATACATAGTAAGTCAATGACTAGTTAAATACTATATATTTAATGACTAGTTAGTTAATGACACATTTTTATGTTAATTACTAGTTACCTTCCTCATGACTAGTTGTCTAATGACTCATTTAATGTGAACAACTACTTTGTGAGGGAAGATCTTATTGTCATGTAACGTTAGTTAAAAACTAGATATGTAACAACTAGTTAACCATTAATTACTTAGCTACTAACTGGCTGACTTGTCAATTTGTGAACAGTTGGTGAAGGGCTAGTTAGTTAATTACTTATTTGTAGGTCAATTACTAGTTAAATATGAGTAAGTCATACTAGTTTCGTCATGACTAGTAGGTCAATGACTAGTTGAATACTAGCTAGAAATTATTACCAGATCACTAAAAAGTTGAATTCACGTTCATTAATAAATAGTAAGTCAGTGATTAGTTGATATACTACCTATTGAATGACTAGTTAATGACAAATGTGTATGTCAATTAATAGTTGAATATTAGTAAGTCGTACTAGTTTGTTCATGACTAGTAGGTCAACTATGAGTGCAATACTAGTTAGAAAGTATTACTAGATCACTAAAAAGTTGAATACAAGTGTTAATTAATACATAGTAAGTCAATGACTAGTTAAATACTAGTTATTTAATGACTAGTTAATGACATATTTGTATGATAATTACTAGTTACATATTAGTAAGTCATACTAGTTTCGTCATGACTAGTAGGTCAATGACTGGTTGAATACTAGCTAGAAATTATTACCAGATCACTAAAAAGTTGAATTCACGTTCATTAATAAATAGTAAGTCAGTGACTAGTTGATATACTAGCTATTGAATGACTAGTTAATGACAAATGTGTATGTCAATTAAAAGTTGAATATTAGTAAGTCATACTAGTTTGTTCATGACTAGTAGGTCAATTACGAGTGCAATACTAGTTAGAAAGTATTACTAGATCACTAAAAAGTTGAATACAAGTGTTAATTAATAAATAGTAAGTCAATGACTAGTTAAATACTAGTTATTTAATGACTAGTTAGTTAATGACATATTTGTATGATAATTACTAGTTACATATTAGTAAGTCATACTAGTTTCGTCATGACTAGTAGGTCAATGACTAGTTGAATACTAGTTAGAAATGGTTACCAGATCACTAAAAAGTTGAATTCACGTTCATTAATAAATAGTAAGTCAATGACTAGTTGATATACTAGCTATTGAATGACTAGTTAATGACAAATGTGTATGTCAATTAAAAGTTGAATATTAGTAAGTTGTACTAGTTTGTTCATGACTAGTAGGTCACCTACGAGTGCAATACTAGTTAGAAAGTATTACTAGATAACTAAAAAGTTGAATACAAGTGTTAATTAATACATAGTAAAGTCAATGACTAGGTTAAATACTAGTTATGTAATGACTAGTTAGTTAATGACACATTTGTATGTTAATTACTAGTAACATATTAGTAAGTCATACTAGTTTCTTCATGACTAGTAGGTCAATGACTAGTTGAATACTAGTTAGAAATGATTACCCAGATCACTAAAAAAGTTGAATTCACGTTCATTAATAAATAGTAAGTCAGTGACTAGTTTATATACTAGCTAGTCGAAATGACTAGTTTAATGATGAAATTGTGTATGTCAATTAATAGCTTGAATATTAGTAAGGGCATACTAGTTTGTTTCATGACTAGTAAGTCACTTACGAGTGGCAATACTAGTTAGAAAGTATTACTAGATCACTAAAAAGGTTGAATAGCAAGTGTTAATTAATACATAGTAAGTCAATGACTAGTTAAATACTAGATATTTAATGACTAGTTAGTTAATGACACATTTGGTATGTTAATTACTAGTTACCAATCCTCATGACTCAGTTGTCTAATGGACTCATCTATTGTGAACAACTACTTTGTTAGGGAAGATCTTATTGTCATGTAACGTTAGTTAACAACTAGATATTTAACAGCTAGTTAACTATTAATCTACTTAGCTA
>NC_084751.1:5501534-5534034 GCF_033978785.1 Entelurus aequoreus
ACATATATATATATACACACATATATATATATATATATATATATATATATATATATATATATATATATATATATATATATATATACACACATATATATATATATATACACACATATATATACAGGTATATATATATATATATATATATATATATATATATATATACATATATATATATATATATATACAGGTATATATATGTATATATATATATATATATAATATATATATTATATACACAGGTATATATATGTATATATATATATATATATATATATATATATATATATATACCTGTATATATATATATATATATGTATATATATACACATTTACATACATAAAAATATATATACATACATATATATACATTTACATACATATATACACATACATATATATACCTCTATATATATACTGTATATATATACATACAGTATAGATACATTTACATACATATATATATATACATTTACATACATATATATATATATATATACACATACATATATATATACATATATATGTATATATATACACCCTGTATATATATATATATATATATATATATATATATATATATATATATATATATATATATATATATATATATATATATATATATATATATATATATATACCTGTATATATATATATTTATATACACACACACACACACACACACACACACACACACACATGTATATATATATATATTTTTTTTTTATTTTATTTCTTTTTTCCCGTAAGAAGTGGCAAGGGAGAGGGAAGTCTGGGCTTCCCTGCTTAGGCTGCTGCCCCCGCGACCCGACCTCAGATAAGCGGAAGAAGATGGATGGATGGATGAATGGATGGATGGATATTCTGTTATATCATACTTGGGATGTGGTGTCTCCAAATAAAATACAATTTAAATAATGATTTAAAAAATAAAAAATAAAATAAAATAAATATAAGGATACATGCGCTTGCTGTTTTATAATACTTAATCTTTTTGACTGCCAGTCGTTTTCTGGCTTGCACTTTAGGACGGAAAGAAAAATCAGTTCGAAACCTTTAGAATTAGGGTACGCACAGGGGGCAACAGTGAGGCATATGTGTCACGATGAAGCAGCCGTAAGGGGGGTAGAAGACGACTACTAATTCAACCTTTAAAAAAAAATCTAAATAAATTGCAAAAATTGGACTTTTTAACAAGGACTGGCATGAATAGAAGTATAAACGTTCGGCCCAGACAAAGTGCTCGAGTCATTGTTTCCTGTCGACCTTTAAGCGACGGACACGGTGTTGTAGACACGCAGCAACAACGGTACAAATCCCCACGTGTACGTGTCGTCACGTAACTTGGTCAAACATTTAAAGGTAGATATTGTGCATAGTTCGTTTTGTATTGAAATTGCTGACTTTGTGATGTCTTTTGTATTCGTGGTCGTGTTATTTTTTTTGTCTGAGAGTAATCAAAGATAGTTTAATATATGTAGCGCTAAATTTGACCAGTAGAGGGCGACAACGCTACACCTTAGGTTTAACTGTGAAGAGTCACATACAGGTACATTGTGTTCAATGTGGATCATTTCTATGTGCATAGTTTTTATTGTGTGAATGCATTAAGACTAAACTTGTTTTATTTATGTAAAATTACACAATGGACGTTATACTTTTTTCATGTTTATTTTGTTTCTATTTTCAGTCTTACAAACTTAAATGAAGGATGAAGTGTAAAGAAATACAATTGAGGAAGGAAAATAATTCAAAAGAAGAAACAACAATCCTCAATAAAACTTCCGGAGCTTCGGTTTCTTCATGCTGTTAACTATCTGTTTAGCTGCTGTAAGCGAGTAGAGAGGGCAGAGTAATAAATGTATTGACAGCGCAGTGTACTTTGTAAATATGTAAACATTGTCTCAAAAGGAACATAACCGTGGAGGCACTTTCTGAGCAAACATCAACATTTCATGTGCGGCCCCTGAGCCCTTCAAACTGATGTAGTTGAATAGCCCTCATTTACAGTATCTCAAACAACTAAAGTATCGATATTTTGATTTGAGAGTCGATATTAGCGCATTAGGATCTGGTATCGACAGCATCGATCTTTCAGTATGGATCTGCACATCACTAGTTTAGTTTAAAGGATGCTAGTGTCTCTTGTATTTGTGTTAGCACTAATGAGCTAGCACGCCTCTCCAGTAAATGAGCACTGTCGATCATTTGTCAACGTGTTAACGGCCACGGTTTATGATCATTTTATGTTTAAACGGTAATGCTAACCGTCGGTGTATCATTATGAGGGTTTATTGTTCCATCCCGGGTCTTTCAATCAATCACAAAGGCAGCCATGTGGGTTTACTGGTCAAGCAAAGAGTGGTATTGGCAACATTGTCACCTGCTCCAGTCGCTCCAGTCTGATGACGGCACCTTCGCTGCTGGCGCCATCTTGAAAAAAAGAGAACATCACCAATCAGGCAAACAATTCATTGGAATGAATGTTTACAAAATGCACATTAATGTCAATCAAAAGTGACCTTTGTGAAGGCACGATGATTGTCATACTTAGATGGTGTACCTAATGAATTGGTCCATACCAGTGTTTGTCGCGGCCTCGGGTGTGGACGTCTGCTCTGTTCTGGCCGCAGACACTCGGACCTGCAAACATTGCACTTCTAACATCATGCCGCACACCACCACGCCACTGTCAGCCACTAAAAACTAGTAGTAGTAGTAGAAGTAGTACTTAACTGATGCCGCACACCACCACGCCACTGTCAGCCACTAAAAACTAGTAGTAGTAGTAGAAGTAGTACTTAACTGATGCCGCACACCACCACGCCACTGTCAGCCACTAAAAACTAGTAGTAGTAGTAGAAGTAGTACTTAACTGATTGCCGCCACACCACCACGCCACTGTCAGCCACTAAAACTAGTAGTAGTAGTAGAAGTAGTACTTAACTGATGCGCACACCACCACGCCACTGTCAGCCACTAAAAACTAGTAGTAGTAGTAGAAGTAGTACTTAACTGATTGCCGCACACCACCACGCCACTGTCAGCCACTAAAAACTAGTAGTAGTAGTAGAAGTAGTACTTAACTGATGCCGCACACCACCACGCCACTGTCAGCCACTAAAAACTAGTAGTAGTAGTAGAAGTAGTACTTAACTGATGCCGCACACCACCACGCCACTGTCAGCCACTAAAAACTAATAGTAGTAGTAGAAGTAGTACTTAACTCAGGGTGGGCAATTAATTTTTACCGGGGGCCGCATGAGCAACACCGAGCACTGCTGGAGGGCCACACTGACAATATTTCAATTAAATTTTGCTCAAATTATTTTTTGATATACCGTAAGATAGATAATAATAATAATAATATTTTCATTTAACCTAACTTATCTTTATACAAAAGCAGATGGCTTTTGATGGTTTTATTTTTAACACTTTCTTACACAACACTTCCTGATGTATATTACAATACAAAAATTTCAATTTCTGTCACTTTATCCTGCATCCTCTTTGTTGTAAAACCTTTATTTAACCAGATAAGAAAACGTTGTGAACGTAGCACGTACGCCTGTAAGGAGATTGGCGAAGAAGGAGAAGCGTTGCTGTTGCAGAAATGAGGAGTGAGGATTGGTTTTCCTTTTGGAAAGAACGAGATAAGTTGAGCTGTGTTAGTATAGCATGCTCAATAAAAGTTTAAAAAGTGCATCAGACTTGGTGTGCACTTCTTCTGGACGCTACAATTGATGTCAGAAGTGGGATGAAATGCCTCCAGTTCGCCTTGCCATCAAACTGGGAGTCTTCATTGAGGGCGGAATTCCCCCCGTGGCAAGCAGCGTGGCTGCACCTGTAAACGCTCCTCTCTCTCTCTCTCTCTCTCTCTCTCTCTCTCTCTCTCTCTCTCTCTCTCTCTCTCTCTCTCTCTCTCTCTCTCTCTTTGCGGCGAGCTCCTCACGTGGCACGTACCTCCCGATGACGTAGCACACAAACAGTGCAGTATGCGCAAAGTTTTACTTCTGCCACCAATTGTAGCGTCCAGAAGAAGTGCACATCAAGTCTGACGCTCTTTTTAAACTTTTATTGAGCAAGCTATACTAACACAGCTCAACATATCTCGTTCCTTCCACACGCACGTCTCCTCACTCCTCATTTACGCAACTCAAGAAGACAACATCTACTTCAGCAGGTGGTTACACTATATTCTTTAAACACAGCAACGTGTGTACTACAAATAAGCACACAGCTTTACCTTTACTTGTCTTGTTGAAAACACGCCATTCGTCATCAACTTTTCTCTTTTTAGCGTCTCGGGGATAACCGGGCATGCATCACTTGTCGCTGTGCGCCTTCCCTCACAGGACATACGCACATATAACACTTTTCAAAATAAAAGCAGCACAGTTGTATTGCACGCACGACAAAGATGTTTTTTTAAATTTATTTTGTAATTTGAGATTGCCGCTGCGCGCACGAGCATACGTCCACACGGAAGTAATACAAATAACGCTTTTCAAAACAAAAGCAGCACCGTTGTATTGCACACTCGAAATAGATACTTTTTTAAATTTATTTTGTAATTTATAATTGGCCTCACGCGGGCCGGACAGGACGTACAAAGGCCGGATGCGGCCCGCGGGCCGCACAATGCCCAGGTCTGACTTAACTGATGCTGCACACCACCACGCCACTGTCAGCCACTAAAAACTAGTAGTAGTAGAAGTAGTACTTAACTGATGCCGCACACCACCACGCCACTGTCAGCCACTAAAAACTAATAGTAGTAGTAGAAGAGTACTTAACTGATGCTGCACACCACCACGCCACTGTCAGCCACTAAAAACTAGTAGTAGTAGTAGTAGAAGTAGTACTTAACTGATGCTGCACACCACCACGCCACTGTCAGCCACTAAAAACTAGTAGTAGTAGAAGTAGTACTTAACTGATGCCGCACACCACCACGCCACTGTCAGCCACTAAAAACTAATAGTAGTAGTAGAAGTAGTACTTAACTGATGCTGCACACCACCACGCCACTGTCAGCCACTAAAAACTAGTAGTAGTAGTAGTAGAAGTAGTACTTAACTGATGCTGCACACCACCACGCCACTGTCAGCTACTAAAAACTAGTAGTAGTTGTAGAAGTAGTACTTAACTGATGCTGCACACCACCACGCCACTGTCAGCCACTAAAAACTAGTAGTAGTAGAAATAGTACTTAACTGATGCCGCACACCACCACGCCACTGTCAGCCACTAAAAACTAATAGTAGTAGTAGAAGTAGTACTTAACTGATGCTGCACACCACCACGCCACTGTCAGCCACTAAAAACTAGTAGTAGTAGTAGTAGAAGTAGTACTTAACTGATGCTGCACACCACCACGCCACTGTCAGCCACTAAAAACTAGTAGTAGTAGAAATAGTACTTAACTGATGCCGCACACCACCACGCCACTGTCAGCCACTAAAAACTAATAGTAGTAGTAGAAGTAGTACTTAACTGATGCTGCACACCACCACGCCACTGTCAGCCACTAAAAACTAGTAGTAGTAGTAGTAGAAGTAGTACTTAACTGATGCTGCACACCACCACGCCACTGTCAGCCACTAAAAACTAGTAGTAGTAGTAGTAGAAGTAGTACTTAACTGATGCTGCACACCACCACGCCACTGTCAGCCACTAAAAACTAGTAGTAGTAGTAGTAGAAGTAGTACTTAACTGATGCTGCACACCACCACGCCACTGTCAGCCACTAAAAACTAGTAGTAGTAGTAGAAGTAGTACTTAACTGATGCCGCACACCACCACGCCACTGTCAGCCACTAAAAACTAATAGTAGTAGTAGAAGTAGTACTTAACTGATGCCGCACACCACCACGCCACTGTCAGCCACTAAAAACTTGTAGTAGTAGTAGAAGTAGTACTTAACTGATGCCGCACACCACCACGCCACTGTCAGCTACAACTACTAGTAGTAGTACTAGTAGTAGTAGTAGTAGTGGTGCAGCAGGTGGTAACAGGTCTACACTCTAGTAGTACTAGTAGTAGTAGTACTAGTAATAGTAGTACTGGTAGTGGTGCAGCAGGTGGTAACAGGTCTACATTCTAGTAGTAGTAGTAGTAGTAGTATTAGTGGTGCAGCAGATGGTAACAGGTCTACACTCTAGTAGTACTAGTAGTAGTAGTACTAGTAATAGTAGTACTGGTAGTGGTGCAGCAGGTGGTAACAGGTCTACATTCTAGTAGTAGTAGCAGTAGTAGTAGTAGTATTAGTGGTGCAGCAGATGGTAACAGGTCTACATTCTAGTAGTAGTAGTAGTAGTAGTAGTACTAGTCCTAGTACTAGTAGTAGTAGTGGTGCAGCAGGTGGTAGCAGTTCTACATTCTAGTAGTAGTACTAGTCCTAGTACTAGTACTAGTAGTGGTGCAGCAGGTGGTAACAGTTCTACATTCTAGTAGTAGTACTAGTCCTAGTACTAGTAGTAGTAGTGGTGCAGCAGGTGGTAACAGTTCTACATCCTAGTAGTAGTACTAGTCCTAGTACTAGTAGTAGTAGTGGTGCAGCAGGTGGTAACAGGTCTACATTGTAGTAGTAGTAGTACTAGTCCTAGTACTAGTACTATTAGTGGTGCAGCAGGTGGTAACAGGTCTACATAGAATATTCCAGAAGAAGCGTGCTGACCTGGCTGAGGTTGAGCGTGGGCAGGGTCTCACTGGCAGGGTTCCTGCAGGACGTGATCTTGGTGACCACCACTGGTGGGGGCGGTCCTGCTACCAGGCCCGGGGGCCTCCCTTGGGCTCCAGAGCCCTGCACGGAGATGGGACTGTGGGGCCCGCTGCTGGAGCTGGAGGAAGTCCGCCGCCGGATGAAGGCCACTTCCACTGTGGGATCTGGTCTGCGGTGTGGAGCATGAACAGAAGAAGAAGGAGGTCACATTCATTGTTGTTATTATTATTATTATGATTATTGACAAGATGGCAGGGAAGACCTGAGTTTGGTGCGTGTCAGGATGCTCCTGGCCTCCTCGTATGTCACTCCAATGAGAGACTCCTTGTTGATGGACACCAGCTGGTCTCCTACCTGCAGCCTGCCATCCTTCAACACACACCAGGAAGTGCTTACAGGTGGACTCACACACACCAGGAAGTACTTACAGGTGGACTAACACACACCAGGAAGTGGTTACAGGTGGACTAACACACACCACGAAGTGCTTACAGGTGGACTCACACACACCAGGAAGTGCTTACATGTGGACTAACACACACCAGGAAGTGCTTACAGGTGGACTCACACACACCAGGAAGTGCTTCAAGGTGGACTAACACACACCAGGAAGTGGTTACAGGTGGACTAACACACACCAGGAAGTGCTTCCAGGTGGACTCACACACACCAGGAAGTGCTTACAGGTGGACTAACACACATCAGGAAGTGCTTCCAGGTGGACTAACACACACCAGGAAGTGGTTACAGGTGGACTAACACACACCAGGAAGTGGTTACAGGTGGACTCACACACACCAGGAAGTGCTTCCAGGTGGACTAACACACATCAGGAAGTGCTTCCAGGTGGACTAACACACACCAGGAAGTGGTTACAGGTGGACTAACACACACCAGAAAGTGCTTCCAGGTGGACTAACACACACCAGGAAGTGGTTACAGGTGGACTAACACACACCAGGAAGTGGTTACAGGTGGACTAACACACACCAGGAAGTGGTTACAGGTGGACTAACACACACCAGGAAGTGGTTACAGGTGGACTAACACACACCAGGAAGTGGTTACAGGTGGACTAACACACACCACGAAGTGCTTACAGGTGGACTCACACACACCAGGAAGTGCTTACATGTGGACTAACACACACCAGGAAGTGCTTACAGGTGGACTCACACACACCAGGAAGTGCTTACATGTGGACTAACACACACCAGGAAGTGCTTACAGGTGGACTCACACACACCAGGAAGTGCTTCAAGGTGGACTAACACACACCAGGAAGTGGTTACAGGTGGACTCACACACACCAGGAAGTGCTTACAGGTGGACTCACACACACCAGGAAGTGCTTACATGTGGACTAACACACACCAGGAAGTGCTTACAGGTGGACTCACACACACCAGGAAGTGCTTCAAGGTGGACTAACACACACCAGGAAGTGGTTACAGGTGGACTAACACACACCAGGAAGTGCTTCCAGGTGGACTCACACACACCAGGAAGTGCTTACAGGTGGACTAACACACATCAGGAAGTGCTTCCAGGTGGACTAACACACACCAGGAAGTGGTTACAGGTGGACTAACACACACCAGGAAGTGGTTACAGGTGGACTCACACACACCAGGAAGTGCTTACAGGTGGACTAACACACATCAGGAAGTGCTTCCAGGTGGACTAACACACACCAGGAAGTGGTTACAGGTGGACTAACACACACCAGAAAGTGCTTCCAGGTGGACTAACACACACCAGGAAGTGGTTACAGGTGGACTAACACACACCAGGAAGTGGTTACAGGTGGACTAACACACACCAGGAAGTGGTTACAGGTGGACTAACACACACCAGGAAGTGGTTACAGGTGGACTAACACACACCAGGAAGTGCTTACAGGTGGACTAACACACACCAGGAAGTGGTTACAGGTGGACTAACACACACCAGGAAGTGGTTAAAGGTGGACTAACACACACTCTTAGGTCACAACTTTGGACATGTGAATTAATTTGGGACTTTTTGAACCTGCATGTCTGCACCGCGGGATAAATAAACCCTCGTCGTGTTTAAAGGCCTACTGAAATGAATTTTTTTTATTTAAACGGGAATAGCAGATCCATTCTATGTGTCATACTTGATCATTTCGCGATATTGCCATATTTTTGCTGAAAGGATTTAGTAGAGAAAATCGACGATAAAGTTCGCAACTTTTGCTCGCTGATAAAAAAAAGCCTTGCCTGCAGCGGAAGTAGCGTGACGTCACAGGAGCTAGTATTCCTCACAATTCCCCGTTGTTTACAATGGAGCGAGAGAGATTCGGACCAAGAAAGCGACGATTACCCCATTAATTTGAGCGAGGATGAAAGATTCGTGGATGAGGAACGTGAGAGTGAAGGACTAGAGTGCAGTGCAGGACGTATCTTTTTTCGCTCTGACCGTAACTTAGGTACAAGCTGGCTCATTGGATTCCACACTCTCTCCTTTTTCTATTGTGGATCACGGATTTGTATTTTAAACCACCTCGGATACTATATCCTCTTGAAAATGAGAGTCGAGCACGCGAAATGGACATTCACAGTGACTGAACATGTAAATACACGATTAATAATATTCAGCTTGGCGAAGCTAAAAAAATAGAAGCTAACCTAGCTACGTAGCCAACGTGATAGCATAGCAGTCTCAAATGCAGATAGAAACTAAATTAAAAAAAACCCTGACTGGATGGATAGACAGAAGATCAATAATACTATTAAACCATGAACATGTAAATACACGATTAATAATATTCAGCTTTTCAAAGCTAAAAAAATAGAAGCTAACCTAGCTACGTAGCCAACGTGATAGCATAGCAGTCTCAAATGCAGATAGAAACTAAATTAAAAAAAACCCTGACTGGATGGATAGACAGAAGATCAATAATACTATTAAACCATGAACATGTAAATACACGATTAATAATATTCAGCTTTTTGAAGCTAAAAAAATAGAAGCTAACCTAGCTACGTAGCCAACGTGATAGCATAGCAGTCTCAAATGCAGATAGAAACTAAATTTAAAAAAACCCTGACTGGATGGATAGACAGAAGATCAAAAATACTATTAAACCATGAACATGTAAATACACGATTAATAATATTCAGCTTTTCGAAGCTAAAAAAAATAGAAGCTAACCTAGCTACGTAGCCAACGTGATAGCATAGCAGTCTCAAATGCAGATAGAAACTAAATTAAAAAAAACCCTGACTGGATGGATAGACAGAAGATCAAAAATACTATTAAACCATGAACATGTAAATACACGATTAATAATATTCAGCTTTTCGAAGCTAAAAAAAATAGAAGCTAACCTAGCTACGTAGCCAACGTGATAGCATAGCAGTCTCAAATGCAGGTAGAAACTAAATTTAAAAAAACCTGACTGGATGGATAGACAGAAGATCAAAAATACTATTAAACCATGAACATGTAAATACACGATTAATAATATTCAGCTTGGCGAAGCTAAAAAAAATAGAAGCTAACCTAGCTACGTAGCCAACGTGATAGCATAGCAGTCTCAAATGCAGATAGAAACTAAATTAAAAAAACCCTGACTGGATGGATAGACAGAAGATCAAAAATACTATTAAACCATGAACATGTAAATACACGATTAATAATATTCAGCTTTTCGAAGCTAAAAAAATAGAAGCTAACCTAGCTACGTAGCCAACGTGATAGCATAGCAGTCTCAAATGCAGGTAGAAACTAAATTTAAAAAAAACCTGACTGGATGGATAGACAGAAGATCAAAAATACTATTAAACCATGAACATGTAAATACACGATTAATAATATTCAGCTTGGCGAAGCTAAAAAAAATAGAAGCTAACCTAGCTACGTAGCCAACGTGATAGCAGCAGTCTCAAATGCAGATAGAAACTAAATTTTAAAAAACCCTGACTGGATGGATAGACAGAAGATCAAAAATACTATTAAACCATGAACATGTAAATACACGATTAATAATATTCAGCTTTTCGAAGCTAAAAAAAATAGAAGCTAACCTAGCTACGTAGCCAACGTGATAGCATAGCAGTCTCAAATGCAGATAGAAACTAAATTAAAAAAAACCCTGACTGGATGGATAGACAGAAGATCAAAAATACTATTAAACCATGAACATGTAAATACACGATTAATAATATTCAGCTTTTCGAAGCTAAAAAAAATAGAAGCTAACCTAGCTACGTAGCCAACGTGATAGCATAGCAGTCTCAAATGCAGGTAGAAACTAAATTTTAAAAAACCTGACTGGATGGATAGACAGAAGATCAAAAATACTATTAAACCATGAACATGTAAATACACGATTAATAATAGTCAGCTTGGCGAAGCTAAAAAAAATAGAAGCTAACCTAGCTACGTAGCCAACGTGATAGCATAGCAGTCTCAAATGCAGATAGAAACTAAATTAAAAAAACCCTGACTGGATGGATAGACAGAAGATCAAAAATACTATTAAACCATGAACATGTAAATACACGATTAATAATATTCAGCTTTTCGAAGCTAAAAAAATAGAAGCTAACCTAGCTACGTAGCCAACGTGATAGCATAGCAGTCTCAAATGCAGGTAGAAACTAAATTAAAAAAAAACCTGACTGGATGGATAGACAGAAGATCAAAAATACTATTAAACCATGAACATGTAAATACACGATTAATAATATTCAGCTTGGCGAAGCTAAAAAAAATAGAAGCTAACCTAGCTACGTAGCCAACGTGATAGCAGCAGTCTCAAATGCAGATAGAAACTAAATTTAAAAAAACCCTGACTGGATGGATAGACAGAAGATCAAAAATACTATTAAACCATGAACATGTAAATACACGATTAATAATATTCAGCTTTTTGAAGCTAAAAAAATAGAAGCTAACCTAGCTACGTAGCCAACGTGATAGCATCAGTCTCAAATGCAGATAGAAACTAAATTAAAAAAAACCCTGACTGGATGGATAGACAGAAGATCAATAATACTATTAAACCATGAACATGTAAATACACGATTAATAATATTCAGCTTGGCGAAGCTAAAAAAATAGAAGCTAGCCTAGCAACGTAGCCAACGTGATAGCATAGCAGTCTCAAATGCAGATAGAAACTAAATTAAAAAAAACCCTGACTGGATGGATAGACAGAAGATCAAAAATACTATTAAACCATGAACATGTAAATACACGATTAATAATATTCAGCTTTGCAAAGCTAAAAAGAATAGAAGCTAACCTAGCTACGTTGCCAACGTGATAGCATAGCAGTCTCAAATGCAGATAGAAACTAAATTTAAAAAAACCCTGACTGGATGGATAGACAGAAGATCAAAAATACTATTAAACCATGAACATGTAAATACACGATTAATAATATTCAGCTTTTTGAAGCTAAAAAAATAGAAGCTAACCTAGCTACGTAGCCAACGTGATAGCATCAGTCTCAAATGCAGATAGAAACTAAATTTAAAAAAACCCTGACTGGATGGATAGACAGAAGATCAAAAATACTATTAAACCATGAACATGTAAATACACGATTAATAATATTCAGCTTTGCAAAGCTAAAAAGAATAGAAGCTAACCTAGCTACGTTGCCAACGTGATAGCATAGCAGTCTCAAATGCAGATAGAAACTAAATTAAAAAAAACCCTGACTGGATGGATAGACAGAAGATCAAAAATACTATTAAACCATGAACATGTAAATACACGATTAATAATATTCAGCTTGGCGAAGCTAAAAAAACAGAAGCTAACTTAGATGCGGCGGCGGGCTTACTCACTGTAGTGCATCTGCTATCCTGCTCACAACACAACACAACCTCCTGGTGTTGGTGTTGCTGTAGTCCGCCGCTCCACCGATCCCACCTACAACTTTCTTCTTTGCAGTCTCCATTGTCCATTAAACAAATTGCAAAAGATTCACCAACACAGATGTCCAGAATACTGTGGAATTTTGTCGAAGAAAACAGAGGTATTTGAATTGGGTCCAAACACTTCCCTTGACGTCGTGACGTCACGCGCATACGTCATCATACCGCCACGTTTTCAAACGGAAGTTTCTTGGGAAATTTAAAATGTCACTTTATAAGTTAACCCGGCCGTATTGGCATGTGTTGCAATGTTAAGATGTCATCATTGATGTATAAACTATCAGACTGCGTGGTCGCTAGTAGTGGCTTTCAGTAGGCCTTTAAAGAGTCAAAGTGTGGGAGTGGAGACCCCCTGCTGACCTTCTGGCAGTCTCCTCCACACACCACCTCCTGGATGGACACCATGGGACCCTCAGCGCGGTTGGAGCCCCCCTTGATGGCGAGGCCCAGTCCGCTTCCCTTGGCGATGCAGATCAGCTGGATGACGTGCTCGCTGCAGAGAGGGGGAGGGTAAGGTCGGATTAGGTCTAGTCCTGTACCACAGCAAGGAAAAGTATTTCTCGAGTGTCGGGGACCCACCTGTAGGAGGGGGCGTGGCTACAGACCCCCTCTTTGGGACTGAGGAGCTGGGGGCTCTCAGACCTGGAGGAGGAGGAAGAAGTGTCCGGCAGCTTCCCTGCCGAGACAAGACCGCCTTGAGTCCGGGGTTCTCGAGGGCCACCAGCGGGCGGCGCTGCTGGAGTACCTGCTGACGGCGGCGTTGGCGAGATGAGACCCGAAGACGCGAACGGGCCAGCGCCGTACTTCTCCATCAGCTCCACGAACTCCCGCCTGAAGGACGCAGAATCCCTCGGGTTAGCGTTAGCCTGAGGAAACTTTGTCCCCTGAGGGGCCACAGACTGACAAATCCAAGGATGCGGGGGCCATTTTGGTACAATACTTGCATTTTTCTCCCCAAAAAATGCAATTTCAGTACAAAGTTCATGTGAATGCTTAAGAACCAAGGCTAAACTGAAATGCCAACAGTTAGCATACATTTAGCTAAAAAAGCTACAACTAACAATAGCATGCTAACAGTTAGCATTGGTAAAATAGCAAAATGTATGACAATGAGGTGTATACCTGCTAAATTACCTAAAAAAAAAAGTGTTTAAAATGCTAGCCTGCTAAAATTAGCATGCCTAAAGTAACTGAGGTGTATACATACAAAATTAGCTTAACAAAGCTATCGTACTAATTAGCATGCTAACAGGTATCATTCATCAAGTAACACAATGAGGTGTACACCTGCTAAATTAGCTAAATAAATGTTATACTAACGTTAACATGCTTAAATGCTAACTCCTGAAGGAATCAATAAAGTACTATCTATCTATCTAACTGTCACATATGTCAAGTACCAAAATGCTGAGGTGTGTACCTGAAAAATGTGTTTAAAATGCTAGCCTGCTAACATTAGCATGTCTAAAGTAACATAACTGAGGTAAATACTACAAAATTAGCTTAACAAAGCTAACATACTAATATTAGCATGCTAACAGGTATCATTTGTCAACACAATGAGGTGTATACCTGCTAAATTAGCTAAATGAAATCTAGCATTGCTAATGTTAACATGCTTAAATGTTAACTGCGTCAAGTACCAACATATAGTGCTGAGGTGTGTACCTGAAAAATGTGTTTAAAATGCTAGCCTGCTAACATTAGCATGCCTAAAGTAACATAACTGAGATGTATACATACAGAATTAGCTTAAAAAAAGATAGCATACTAACGTTATCATGCTGACAGGTGTCATATGTCAAGTAACAAAATAAACGACCCTAAAGTGTATGCCTGCTAAAATAGCTAAAAAAAAAATAGCAGCATGCTTAAATGCCTGCTAACATTAGCATGCCTCAAGTATCATAATATAACTGAGGTGTATACATACAAAATTAGCTTAAAAAAGCTAGCATGCTAACAGGTATGATTTGTCAAGTAACAAAATATTTGATGCGACGGTGCATACCTGCTAAATTATCAAAAAGAAATCTAGCATGCTAACGTTAGCATGCTTAAACAGTACCTGTAACATGCGCCAAGAACCAAAATAGTAAGGTATGTACCTAAAAATTGTGTTTAAAATGCTACCCTGCTAACGTTAGCATACAACTGAGGTGTATACATGCTAAATTAGCATGCTAACAGGTATCATTTGTCAAGTAACAAAATATTTGATGCTGAAGTGTATACCTGCTAAATTAGCAAAAAATAAATCTGGCATGCTAATGTTAGCATGCTTAAATACTAACCGTAACATGCGTCAAGAAACAAAATACTAAGGTGTGTACCTAAAAATTGTGTTTAAAATGCTACCCTGCTAATATTAGCATGCCTAAAGTAACATAACTGAGATGTATACATACAGAATTAGCTTAAAAAAAGATAGCATACTAACGTTATCATGCTGACAGGTATCATATGTCAAGTAACAAAATAAACGACCCTAAAGTGTATGCCTGCTAAAATAGCTAAAAAAAAAAATAGCAGCATGCTTAAATGCCTGCTAACATTAGCATGCCTCAAGTAGCATAATATAACTGAAGTGTATACATACAAAATTAGCTTAAAAAAGCTAGCATGCTAACAGGTATGATTTGTCAAGTAACAAAATATTTGATGCGACGGTGCATACCTGCTAAATTATCCAAAAAAAAAAAGCTTAAACACTACCTGTAACATGCGCCAAGAACCAAAATAGTAAGGTATGTACCTAAAAATTGTGTTTAAAATGCTACCCTGCTAACGTCAGCATACAACTGAGGTGTATACATGCTAAATTAGCATGCTAACAGGTATCATTTGTCAAGTAACAAAATATTTGATGCGACGGTGCATACCTGCTAAATTAGCAAAAAGAAATCTAGCATGCTAATGTTAGCATGCTTAAACACTACCTGTAACATGCGCCAAGAACCAAAATAGTAAGGTATGTACCTAAAAATTGTGTTTAAAATGCTACCCTGCTAACGTTAGCATACAACTGAGGTGTATACATGCTAAATTAGCATGCTAACAGGTATCATTTGTCAAGTAACAAAATATTTGATGCTGAAGTGTATACCTGCTAAATTAGCAAAGAATAAATCTGGCATGCTAATGTTAGCATGCTTAAATACTAACCGTAACATGCGTCAAGAAACAAAATACTAAGGTGTGTACCTAAAAATTGTGTTTAAAATGCTACCCTGCTAACATTAGCATGCCTAAAGTAACATAACTGAGATGTATACATACAGAATTAGCTTAAAAAAAGATAGCATACTAACGTTATCATGCTGACAGGTATCATATGTCAAGTAACAAAATAAACGACCCTAAAGTGTATGCCTGCTAAAATAGCTAAAAAAAAAATAGCAGCATGCTTAAATGCCTGCTAACATTAGCATGCCTCAAGTATCATAATATAACTGAGGTGTATACATACAAAAGTAGCTTAAAAAAGCTAGCATGCTAACAGGTATGATTTGTCAAGTAACAAAATATTTGATGCGACGGTGCATACCTGCTAAATTATCCAAAAAAAAATCTAGCATGCTAACGTTAGCATGCTTAAACACTACCTGTAACATGCGCCAAGAACCAAAATAGTAAGGTATGTACCTAAAAATTGTGTTTAAAATGCTACCCTGCTAACGTTAGCATACAACTGAGGTGTATACATGCTAAATTAGCATGCTAAATTAGCAAAGAATAAATCTGGCATGCTAATGTTAGCATGCTTAAATACTAACCGTAACATGCGTCAAGAAACAAAATACTAAGGTGTGTACCTAAAAATTGTGTTTAAAATGCTACCCTGCTAACATTAGCATATCTTAAGTAACATAATATGCTAACAGGTATCATTTGTCAAGTAATGAAATATTTGATGCTGAGGTGTATACCTGCTAAATTAGCAAATGCTAATATTAGAAAGCTAACAATTGTGCCATTAAAAAATGACAAGCCGCATTCAGGACACCGCTGCTTTAGCGAGACATTGACACCCGAGCCAAGTGGACCGCTGAGACCAGACGGTCCAGAACCAGGCGAGAACACGACGATGCGGGTTCGGGAGTTAAGCTAGTGCTAACAGGCGCCGCCAATGGATACACAACACGTCAAGAGCCGCTGACACAACAAGTCAGGAGTGCACACGCTGTCAGGTCAGCTCCTGTTTGGCTCCGCCCCCCCCCCGCGGGTCCCGGGGCCAGGGTGTCAGGGTGCATTGGAGTGATGTGCAGAAGCACGCGGGACAGCATGTGCCCTCAACTCATGTCACATGACCTCGGTCACATGTCGTCACTGACGTCACATGACCTTGGTCACATGTCGTCACTGACCGTGTGTTCACCTGGACTCGTCGTCCCTGGTAACCAGCAGAGACATGTGATTGGACAAGGACGCCGTCCTCAGGATCTCCACCGCCCTGCAGACAAACAACACACCCGGTCAACATTGGTGTGTCCAAAGTGCGGCCCGGGGGCCATTTGTGGTCCACACCTATTCTTTTTAAACTTTTGACAAATATTAAAGAAAAAAAAAGTGTAGTAAAACAATCAACAAGGTAAAATGTAAGGAGAAAAAGTTGACTAATGACACAAAGATGCCATAAAACTGTCATTGCTCATAAATAATAATGAATTTAAAACAACGTTGTTATGAATTAGTGACATGTTTAACGCTACAATTACTTTCTTTATAAAATAAACAATAGAAAAACTAATATGCTGAGATAGGCTACAGCACCCCCGCCACCCCAAAAGGGACAAGCGGTAGAAAATGGATGGATGGATAATTGATGGATGGAGGATTTAAGCGTCAAAGGTTAAAAAATAAATACAAGTGTAACTTACTTTAACATTGTTATGAGTGGGACCCTTTTGGATCCCCAAGGATTTTAATGTAATCTTTTTTTAAGCCGTCATTGCTCAAAAATAATAATAAATCAAAATCAATGTTATGAATTATTGATCTATTTAAGGCTTAATTACTTCATGTCAAATATTACACTTTTTAAAAAAAAACATTGCATAATTTGTGTTTAAAAAACAGGGGCATAAAACTAACAAAAAAAGAAATAATAAAAACGTATAATTGCAGGATTGATCGAGAGACTTGAGTGTTGAAAGTAGGGCTGCAACTAACGATTCATTTGATAATCGATTAATCTGTCGATTATTACTTCAATTAATCGATTAATAATCGGATAAAAGAGACAAACTACATTTCTATCCTATCCAGTATTTTATTGGAAAAAAACAGCATACTGGCACCATACTTATTTTGATTATTGTTTCTCAACTGTTTGTAAATGTTGCAGTTTATAAATAAAGGTTTAGTAAAAAATAAAAAAATAAAATAAAAATAAATAAAAAATTTAAAAAAACCTCTGCGCATGTGCATAGCATAGATCCAACGAATCGATGACTAAATTAATCGGCAACTATTTTAATAATCGATTTTAATCGATTTAATCGATTAGTTGTTGCAGCCCTAGTTGAAAGTAAATAAAATTAAGAATGTATGACTTATTTTTAACACTTTTATGAGTGGGACCCTTTTGAATCCCCAATTTTTAGTGTAATCTTTTTTTAAGCCGTCATTGCTCAAAAATAATAATAAATCAAAATCAATGTTATGAATTATTGATCTATTTAAGGCTTAATTACTTCATGTCAAATATTACACTTTTTAAAAAAAAACATTGCATAATTTGTGTTTAAAAAACAGGGGATTTTTTGGACAAGAAGGGCATAAAACTAACAAAAAAATAAATAATAAAAACTTATAATTGCAGGATTGACTTGAGTGTTGAAAGTAAATAAAAATAAGAATGTATGACTTATTTTTAACATTTTTATGAGTGGGACCCTTTTGAATCCCCAAGGATTTTAGTGTAATCTTTTTTTAAGTCGTCATTGCTCAAAAATAATAATAAATCAAAATTAATGTTATGAATTATTGATCTATTTAGGGCTTAATTACTTCATGTCAAATACTACACTTTTTTTTTTTAAAACATTGCATAATTTGTGTTTAAAAAACAGGGGATTTTTTGGACAAGAAGGGCAGAAAACTAACAAAAAAAGAAATAATAAAAACGTATAATTGCAGGATTGATCGAGAGACTTGAGTGTTGAAAGTAGGGCTGCAACTAACGATTCATTTGATAATCGATTAATCTGTCGATTATTACTTCGATTAATCGATTAATAATCGGATAAAAGAGACAAACTACATTTCTATCCTATCCAGTATTTTATTGGAAAAAAACAGCATACTGGCACCATACTTATTTTGATTATTGTTTCTCAACTGTTTGTAAATGTTGCAGTTTATAAATAAAGGTTTAGTAAAAAATAAAAAAAATAAAAAAATAAAATAAAAATAAATAAAAAATTTAAAAAAACCTCTGCGCATGTGCATAGCATAGATCCAACGAATCGATGACTAAATTAATCGGCAACTATTTTAATAATCGATTTTAATCGATTCAATCGATTAGTTGTTGCAGCCCTAGTTGAAAGTAAATAAAATTAAGAATGTATGACTTATTTTTAACACTTTTATGAGTGGGACCCTTTTGAATCCCCAAGGATTTTAGTGTAATCTTTTTTTAAGCCGTCATTGCTCAAAAATAATAATAAATCAAAATCAATGTTATGAATTATTGATCAATTTAAGGCTTAATTACTTCATGTCAAATATTACACTTTTAAAAAAAAAACATTGCATAATTTGTGTTTAAAAAACAGGGGATTTTTTGGACAAGAAGGGCATAAAACTAACAAAAAAATAAATAATAAAAACTTATAATTGCAGGATTGACTTGAGTGTTGAAAGTAAATAAAAATAAGAATGTATGACTTATTTTTAACATTTTTATGAGTGGGACCCTTTTGAATCCCCAAGGATTTTAGTGTAATCTTTTTTTAAGTCGTCATTGTTCAAAAATAATAATAAATCAAAATTAATGTTATGAATTATTGATCTAATTAGGGCTTAATTACTTCATGTCAAATACTACACTTTTTTTTTTTTAAACATTGCATAATTTGTGTTTAAAAAACAGGGGATTTTTTGGACAAGAAGGGCATAAAACTAACAAAAAAAGAAATAATAAAAACGTATAATTGCAGGATTGATCGAGAGACTTGAGTGTTGAAAGTAGGGCTGCAACTAACGATTCATTTGATAATCGATTAATATGTCGATTATTACTTCGATTAATCGATTAATAATCGGATAAAAGAGACAAACTACATTTCTATCCTATCCAGTATTTTATTGGAAAAAAACAGCATACTGGCACCATACTTATTTTGATTATTGTTTCTCAACTGTTTGTAAATGTTGCAGTTTATAAATAAAGGTTTAGTAAAAAATAAAAAAATAAAATAAAAATAAATAAAAAATTAAAAAAAACCTCTGCGCATGTGCATAGCATAGATCTAACGAATCGATGACTAAATTAATCGGCAACTATTTTAATAATCGATTTTAATCGATTTAATCGATTAGTTGTTGCAGCCCTAGTTGAAAGTAAATAAAATTAAGAATGTATGACTTATTTTTAACACTTTTATGAGTGGGACCCTTTTGAATCCCCAAGGATTTTAGTGTAATCTTTTTTTAAGCCGTCATTGCTCAAAAATAATAATAAATCAAAATTAATGTTATGAATTATTGATCTATTTAGGGCTTAATTACTTCATGTCAAATATTACACTTTTTTAAAAAAAACATTGCATAATTTGTGTTTAAAAAACAGGGGATTTTTTGGACAAGAAGGGCATAAAACTAACAAAAAAATAAATAATAAAAACTTATAATTGCAGGATTGACTTGAGTGTTGAAAGTAAATAAAAATAAGAATGTATGACTTATTTTTTAACACTTTTATGAGTGGGACCCTTTTGAATCCCCAAGGATTTTAGTATTATCTTTTTTTAAGCCGTCATTGCTCAAAAATAATAATAAATCAAAATCAATGTTATGAATTATTGATCTATTTAAGGCTTAATTACTTCATGTCAAATATTACACTTTTTTAAAAAAAACATTGCATAATTTGTGTTTAAAAAACAGGGGATTTTTTGGACAAGAAGGGCATAAAACTAACAAAAAAATAAATAATAAAAACTTATAATTGCAGGATTGACTTGAGTGTTGAAAGTAAATAAAAATAAGAATGTATGACTTATTTTTAACATTTTTATGAGTGGAACCATTTTGAATCCCCAAGGATTTTAGTGTAATCTTTTTTTAAGTCGTCATTGCTCAAAAATAATAATAAATCAAAATTAATGTTATGAATTATTGATCTATTTAGGGCTTAATTACTTCATGTCAAATACTACACTTTTTTTTTTTTAAAACATTGCATAATTTGTGTTTAAAAAACAGGGGATTTTTTGGACAAGAAGGGCAGAAAACTAACAAAAAAAGAAATAATAAAAACGTATAATTGCAGGATTGATCGAGAGACTTGAGTGTTGAAAGTAGGGCTGCAACTAACGATTCATTTGATAATCGATTAATCTGTCGATTATTACTTCGATTAATCGATTAATAATCGGATAAAAGAGACAAACTACATTTCTATCCTATCCAGTATTTTATTGGAAAAAAACAGCATACTGGCACCATACTTATTTTGATTATTGTTTCTCAACTGTTTGTAAATGTTGCAGTTTATAAATAAAGGTTTAGTAAAAAATAAAAAAAATAAAAAAATAAAATAAAAATAAATAAAAAATTTAAAAAAACCTCTGCGCATGTGCATAGCATAGATCCAACGAATCGATGACTAAATTAATCGGCAACTATTTTAATAATCGATTTTAATCGATTTAATCGATTAGTTGTTGCAGCCCTAGTTGAAAGTAAATAAAATTAAGAATGTATGACTTATTTTTAACACTTTTATGAGTGGGACCCTTTTGAATCCCCAAGGATTTTAGTGTAATCTTTTTTTAAGCCGTCATTGCTCAAAAATAATAATAAATCAAAATCAATGTTATGAATTATTGATCTATTTAAGGCTTAATTACTTCATGTCAAATATTAAACTTTTTTTTTTTTTAAACATTGCATAATTTGTGTTTAAAAAACAGGGATTTTTTGGACAAGAAGGGTATAAAACTAACAAAAAAATAAATAATAAAAACGTATAATTGCAGGATTGATCGAGAGACTTGAGTGTTGAAAGTAGGGCTGCAACTAACGATTCATTTGATAATCGATTAATCTGTCGATTATTACCCGCGATTAATCGATTAATAATCGGATAGAAGAGACAAACTACATTTCTGTCCTATCCAGTATTTTATTGAAAAAAAAACAGCATACTGGCACCATACTTATTTTGATTATTGTTTCTCAGCTGTTTGTAAATGTTGCAGTTTATAAATAAAGGTTTAGTAAAAAAAAAAAAAAAAATTATTAAAAAAAACAAACAAACAAAAAAAAACAAACAAACAAAAAAACTCTGCGCATGTGCATAGCATAGATCCAACGAATCGATGACTAAATTAATCGGCAACTATTTTAATAATCGATTTTAATCGATTAGAGGTTGCAGCCCTAGTTGAAAGTAAATAAAATAAGAATATATGACTTATTTTTAACACTTTTATGAGTGGGACCCTTTTGAATCCCCAAGGATTTTAGTGTAATCTTTTTTAAGCCGTCATTGCTCAAAAATAATAATAAATCAAAATCAATGTTATGAATTATTGATCTATTTAGGGCTTAATTACTTCATGTCAAATATTACACTTTTTTTTTTAAAACATTGCATAATTTGTGTTTAAAAAACAGGGGATTTTTTGGACAAGAAGGGCATAAAACTAACAAAAAAAGAAATAATAAAAACGTATAATTGCAGGATTGATCGAGAGACTTGAGTGTTGAAAGTAGGGCTGCATCTAACGATTAATTTGATAATCGATTAATCTGTCGATTATTACTTCGATTATTTGATTAATAATCGGATAAAAGAGACAAACTACATTTCTATCCTATCCAGTATTTTATTGGAAAAAAAACAGCATACTGCACCATACTTATTTTGATTATTGTTTCTCAGCTGTTTGTAAATGTTGCAGTTTATAAATAAATGTTTGGTAAAAACAAAAAACAAAAAAAACCCAACAACAATTATTTAAAAAAATAAAATAAAATACAAATTTTTTTTTTAAAAACTCTGCGCATGTGCATAGCATAGATACAACGAATCGATGACTAAATTAATCGGCAACTATTTTAATAATCGATTTTAATCGATTAGTTGTTGCAGCCCTAGTTGAAAGTAAATAAAAATAAGAATGTATGACTTATTTTTAACACTTTTATGAGTGGGACCCTTTTGAATCCCCAAGGATTCTAGGGTAATCTTTTTTTAAGCCGTCATTGCTCAAAAATAATAATAAATCACAATAATTGTTATGAATTATTGATCTATTTAGGGCTTAATTACTTCATGTCAAATATTACACTTTTTTTAAAAAACATTGCATAATTTGTGTTTAAAAAACAGGGGATTTTTTGGACAAGAAGGGCATAAAACTAACAAAAAAAGAAATAATGAAAACTTATAATTGCAGGATTGATCGAGAGACTTGAGTGTTGAAAGTAAATAAAAATAAGAATGTATGACTTATTTTTAACACTTTTATGAGTGGGACCCTTTTGAATCCCCAAGGATTTTAGTGTAATCTTTTTTTAAACCGTCATTGCTCAAAAATAATAATAAATCAAAATCAATGTTAGGAATTATTGATCTATTTAAGGCTTCAATTGCTTCACGTCAAATATTACACTTTTTTTTGGAAAACATTGCATAATTTGTGTTTAAATAACAGGGTTGTTTTTTTTGACAAAAAGGGCATAAAACTAACAAAAAAAGAAATAATAAAAATGTATAATCCCAGGATTGATCGAGAGACTTGAGTGTTGAAAGTAAATAAAAATAAAAATGTATGACTTATTTTTAACACTTTTATGAGTGGGACCCTTTTGGATCCCCAATACTTTTAGTGGGATTTAAAAAAACAAAAAGTGTCATTGCTCAAAAAATAATAAAGCATCAAAATGATGAATTATTGACATATTTAATGCTCCAATGACTTCACATTAAATACTACACTTTGAAATGTTTTGAGGAAAAA
This sequence comes from Entelurus aequoreus, assembly GCF_033978785.1. Classification (NCBI taxonomy): domain Eukaryota; kingdom Metazoa; phylum Chordata; class Actinopteri; order Syngnathiformes; family Syngnathidae; genus Entelurus; species Entelurus aequoreus. The sequence goes on from NC_084751.1 coordinate 5,525,372, forward strand.
TATTGTATATTTAATGTTTTTGCCATTGCTGCATTAAAATGAATGTTATGAATTATTGACATATTTAAGGATCCAATCATTTTTGGGGAGAAAATATTGCAGATTTTGTGTGTTTGCCCAACAAAAAGTGGGGCTTTCTTCGATAAAAAGGGCATAAAATATTAAACTTAAAAAAAAAAAAAAACGTATATCGATAGATAAATCTGAAGTTGATTTAAAGACTTAAGTGTTGACAGTAATGAAAGAAAAAAGTGTGACTTATTTTGAACACTTTTGTGAGTGGTACCCTTTTGGATCCCAAAGAATCTTTGTGGACTTTTTTTTGAATTGCTCAAAAAATAATAGTAAATTATTATTCATTATTATTAATTGACATATTTAAGGCTCCAATTACGTCACATCAAATATTACACTTTTTGTTGGGAAAATAATACATATTTTGTGTTTTAGCCCAAAAAACAGGGCTTTCTTTGACAAAAAGGGCATAAAACTAACAAATAAAAAAACAAAGAAATAATACAAACTTTTTGATGGATAGGAGCAAGTGTTGAAAGTAAAAATAAATCAAATGTATGACTTATTTTGAACACTTTTATGAGTGGGACCTTTTTTTTTTTTAAACTGTCATTGCTGAAAAAATAATAATGCATCAAAATCAATGTTATGAATTATTGACATATTTAATGCTCCAATTACTTCACATCAAATATTACACTTTGACATTTTTTGAGGAAAAATATTGTATATTTTATGTTTTTGCCATAAAAAAACGTGTGTTTTCTTTGTGAAAAAGCACATCAAATTATAACTTTTTGTTTTTCTTTATATGGACGGACAGATCTGAAGATATTTAAGTGCGGAAAAAAATAACGATTTATGACTTTTTAAGATCCCCAAACTGGAGGGGAGCTCTAAAGAGTATGAAAATATGAAAATGGCCCCCACATATTTATTTTGCAGTGTGTGCGTCGCCATGGTAACAGTGTCTATTTGCAGCAAGTGTGTCAGGCACCTCTCGCTGGTGACCCCGATCAGGCTGATGTTGTTGACGTCCAGAATCAGGTCACCCGACTTAAGCCGACCTGGGACGCAGACACACAGGGTGAGGGGGGAGGGGGGGAGGGGAGGGGTGACAAGGTAGAAGAGGCGGGACTAGATAGTGACCGTCCAGGGCAGCCAGTCCCCCCGCCACCACTCTCTTCACGTAGACGCCAAAGTCCTCCCCGGTCACGTCTCGGCAGCCTCCGATGACCTTCACACCTGCACGCACACAAGGGGGCGTGACCTCGGGGGTCGGGGGGGGGGGGGGGGGGGGGGGGGGGGGGGGTTGGTGATGGTGAAGGGGGAGGAGCTTACCGAGGCCACGCTTACAGTCGCAGAACTCCAGTCTGTGGACGGCTCGGCTGATGCCGTGTGGGCCCATGATGGTCCTGAGGACACACACACAAGTCACTTTGACTACACAACAGTGTGTGTGTGTGTGTGTGTGTACTGTGTGTGTAATGTGTGTGTGTGTCTAAACCATCACATGAAATCACATTTTGGCCTCCTCCCCAACACATCAGCCAAACACTCTCCGTGTCATGTGACCATTTGATATAAGTCTACGTGTCATGTGACCTGTTCGACACCAAATATATACAGTAAGTCTACTTGTCATGTGACCTGTTTGACACCAAAGATGTAAGTCTACTTGTCATGTGACCTGTTTGACACCAAAGATGTAAGTCTACGTGTCATGTGACCTGTTTGACACCAAAGATGTAAGTCTACGTGTCATGTGACCTGTTTGACACCAAAGATGTAAGTCTACGTGTCATGTGACCTGTTTGACACCAAAGATGTAAGTCTACGTGTCATGTGACCTGTTTGATATAAGTCTACGTGTCATGTGACCTGTTCGACACCAAATATATAAGTCTACTTGTCATGTGACCTGTTTGACACCAAAGATGTAAGTCTACGTGTCATGTGACCTGTTTGACACCAAAGATGTAAGTCTACGTGTCATGTGACCTGTTTGACACCAAAGATATAAGTCTACGTGTCATGTGACCTGTTTGATATAAGTCTACGTGTCATGTGACCTGTTCGACACCAAATATATAAGTCTACTTGTCATGTGACCTGTTTGACACCAAAGATGTAAGTCTACTTGTCATGTGACCTGTTTGACACCAAAGATATAAGTCTACGTGTCATGTGACCTGTTTGATATAAGTCTACGTGTCATGTGACCTGTTCGACACCAAATATATAAGTCTACTTGTCATGTGACCTGTTTGATATAAGTCTACGTGTCATGTGACCTGTTCGACACCAAATATATAAGTCTACTTGTCATGTGACCTGTTTGACACCAAAGATGTAAGTCTACTTGTCATGTGACCTGTTTGACACCAAAGATATAAGTCTACGTGTCATGTGACCTGTTTGATATAAGTCTACGTGTCATGTGACCTGTTCGACACCAAATATATAAGTCTACTTGTCATGTGACCTGTTTGATATAAGTCTACGTGTCATGTGACCTGTTCGACACCAAATATATAAGTCTACTTGTCATGTGACCTGTTTGACACCAAAGATGTAAGTCTACGTGTCATGTGACCTGTTTGACACCAAAGATGTAAGTCTACGTGTCATGTGACCTGTTTGACACCAAAGATATAAGTCTACGTGTCATGTGACCTGTTTGATATAAGTCTACGTGTCATGTGACCTGTTCGACACCAAATATATAAGTCTACTTGTCATGTGACCTGTTTGACACCAAAGATGTAAGTCTACTTGTCATGTGACCTGTTTGACACCAAAGATATAAGTCTACGTGTCATGTGACCTGTTTGATATAAGTCTACGTGTCATGTGACCTGTTCGACACCAAATATATAAGTCTACTTGTCATGTGACCTGTTTGATATAAGTCTACGTGTCATGTGACCTGTTCGACACCAAATATATAAGTCTACTTGTCATGTGACCTGTTTGACACCAAAGATGTAAGTCTACTTGTCATGTGACCTGTTTGACACCAAAGATATAAGTCTACGTGTCATGTGACCTGTTTGATATAAGTCAACTTGTCATGTGACCTGTTTGACACCAAAGATGTAAGTCTACTTGTCATGTGACCTGTTTGACACCAAAGATGTAAGTCTACGTGTCATGTGACCTGTTTGACACCAAAGATATAAGTCTAAGTGTCATGTGACCTGTTTGATATAAGTCTAAGTGTCATGTGACCTGTTTGATATAAGTCTACGTGTCATGTGACCCGTTTGATATAAGTATAAGTGTCATGTGACCTGTTTGATATATAAGTCTACGTGTCATGTGACCTGTTTGACACCAAAGATGTAAGTCTACGTGTCATGTGACCTGTTTGATATAAGTCTACGTGTCATGTGACCTGTTTGACACCAAAGATGTAAGTCTACTTGTCATGTGACCTGTTTGACACCAAAGATGTAAGTCTACGTGTCATGTGACCTGTTTGACACCAAAGATGTAAGTCTACGTGTCATGTGACCTGTTTGACACCAAAGATATAAGTCTACGTGTCATGTGACCTGTTTGATATAAGTCTACGTGTCATGTGACCTGTTCGACACCAAATATATAAGTCTACTTGTCATGTGACCTGTTTGACACCAAAGATGTAAGTCTACGTGTCATGTGACCTGTTTGACACCAAAGATGTAAGTCTACGTGTCATGTGACCTGTTTGACACCAAAGATGTAAGTCTACGTGTCATGTGACCTGTTTGACACCAAAGATATAAGTCTACGTGTCATGTGACCTGTTTGATATAAGTCTACGTGTCATGTGACCTGTTCGACACCAAATATATAAGTCTACTTGTCATGTGACCTGTTTGACACCAAAGATGTAAGTCTACTTGTCATGTGACCTGTTTGACACCAAAGATATAAGTCTACGTGTCATGTGACCTGTTTGATATAAGTCTACGCGTCATGTGACCTGTTCGACACCAAATATATAAGTCTACTTGTCATGTGACCTGTTTGATATAATTCTACGTGTCATGTGACCTGTTCGACACCAAATATATAAGTCTACTTGTCATGTGACCTGTTTGACACCAAAGATGTAAGTCTACGTGTCATGTGACCTGTTTGACACCAAAGATGTAAGTCTACGTGTCATGTGACCTGTTTGATATAAGTCTACGTGTCATGTGACCTGTTTGACACCAAATATATAAGTCTACTTGTCATGTGACCTGTTTGACACCAAAGATGTAAGTCTACTTGTCATGTGACCTGTTTGACACCAAAGATATAAGTCTACGTGTCATGTGACCTGTTTGATATAAGTCTACTTGTCATGTGACCTGTTTGACACCAAAGATGTAAGTCTACTTGTCATGTGACCTGTTTGACACCAAAGATGTAAGTCTACTTGTCATGTGACCTGTTTGACACCAAAGATGTAAGTCTACGTGTCATGTGACCTGTTTGACACCAAAGATGTAAGTCTACTTGTCATGTGACCTGTTTGACACCAAAGATGTAAGTCTACGTGTCATGTGACCTGTTTGACACCAAAGATGTAAGTCTACTTGTCATGTGACCTGTTTGACACCAAAGATGTAAGTCTACGTGTCATGTGACCTGTTTGACACCAAAGATGTAAGTCTACGTGTCATGTGACCTGTTTGACACCAAAGATATAAGTCTACGTGTCATGTGACCTGTTTGATATAAGTCTAAGTGTCATGTGACCTGTTTGATATAAGTCTACGTGTCATGTGACCCGTTTGATATAAGTATAAGTGTCATGTGACCTGTTTGATATATAAGTCTACGTGTCATGTGACCTGTTTGACACCAAAGATGTAAGTCTACGTGTCATGTGACCTGTTTGATATAAGTCTACGTGTCATGTGACCTGTTTGACACCAAAGATATAAGTCTACGTGTCATGTGACCTGTTTGACACCAAATATATACAGTAAGTCTACTTGTCATGTGACCTGTTTGACACCAAATATATAAGTCTACTTGTCATGTGACCTGTTTGACACCAAATATATAAGTCTACGTGTCATGTGACCTGTTTAACACCAAAGATATGTCTAAGTGTCATGTGACCTGTTTAATACAAGTCTACATGTCATGTGACCCGTTTGATATAAGTCTAAGTGTCATGTGACCTGTTTGATATAAGTCTAAGTGTCATGTGACCTGTTTGATATAAGTCTAAGTGTCATGTGACCTGTTTGATATATAAGTCTAAGTGTCATGTGACCTGTTTGATATAAGTCTAAGTGTCATGTGACCTGTTTGATATATAAGTCTACGTGTCATGTGACCTGTTTGATACAAGTCTACGTGTCATGTGACCCGTTTGATATAAGTCTAAGTGTCATGTGACCTGTTTGATATGTCTAAGTGTCATGTGACCTGTTTGATATATAAGTCTACGTGTCATGTGACCTGTTTGATATAAGTCTAAGTGTCATGTGACCTGATTGATATAAGTCTAAGTGTCATGTGACCTGTTTGATATATAAGTCTACGTGTCATGTGACCTGTTTGACACCAAAGATATAAGTCTACGTGTCATGTGACCTGTTTGATATAAGTCTACGCGTCATGTGACCTGTTCGACACCAAATATATAAGTCTACTTGTCATGTGACCTGTTTGATATAAGTCTACGTGTCATGTGACCTGTTCGACACCAAATATATAAGTCTACTTGTCATGTGACCTGTTTGACACCAAAGATGTAAGTCTACTTGTCATGTGACCTGTTTGACACCAAAGATATAAGTCTACGTGTCATGTGACCTGTTTGATATAAGTCAACTTGTCATGTGACCTGTTTGACACCAAAGATGTAAGTCTACTTGTCATGTGACCTGTTTGACACCAAAGATGTAAGTCTACGTGTCATGTGACCTGTTTGACACCAAAGATATAAGTCTAAGTGTCATGTGACCTGTTTGATATAAGTCTAAGTGTCATGTGACCTGTTTGATATAAGTCTACGTGTCATGTGACCCGTTTGATATAAGTATAAGTGTCATGTGACCTGTTTGATATATAAGTCTACGTGTCATGTGACCTGTTTGACACCAAAGATGTAAGTCTACGTGTCATGTGACCTGTTTGATATAAGTCTACGTGTCATGTGACCTGTTTGACACCAAAGATATAAGTCTACGTGTCATGTGACCTGTTTGACACCAAATATATACAGTAAGTCTACTTGTCATGTGACCTGTTTGACACCAAATATATAAGTCTACTTGTCATGTGACCTGTTTGACACCAAATATATAAGTCTACGTGTCATGTGACCTGTTTAACACCAATATGTCTAAGTGTCATGTGACCTGTTTAATACAAGTCTACATGTCATGTGACCCGTTTGATATAAGTCTAAGTGTCATGTGACCTGTTTGATATAAGTCTAAGTGTCATGTGACCTGTTTGATATAAGTCTAAGTGTCATGTGACCTGTTTGATATATAAGTCTAAGTGTCATGTGACCTGTTTGATATAAGTCTAAGTGTCATGTGACCTGTTTGATATATAAGTCTACGTGTCATGTGACCTGTTTGATACAAGTCTACGTGTCATGTGACCCGTTTGATATAAGTCTAAGTGTCATGTGACCTGTTTGATATGTCTAAGTGTCATGTGACCTGTTTGATATATAAGTCTACGTGTCATGTGACCTGTTTGATATAAGTCTAAGTGTCATGTGACCTGATTGATATAAGTCTAAGTGTCATGTGACCTGTTTGATATATAAGTCTACGTGTCATGTGACCTGTTTGATATAAGTCTAAGTGTCATGTGACCTGATTGATATAAGTCTACGTATCATGTGACCTGTTTGATATAAGTCTAAGTTTAATGTGACCTGTTTGATATAAGTCTACGTGTCATGTGACCTGATTGATATAAGTCTATGTGTCATGTGACCTGTTTGACAGTGTACACTGAATGTACTATACCTGCTTGCGCTCGCTCATTAACACTTTATTATGGGACTACTTCCCCGTTAAACTGATACGGTACCAATTCCCAGAACAAGGGAATCGATACCAGTAATCAAGGGTACCAATTGAGAAAAAAATAATATTCAGTCTAAGCCTGGGCCCCTGGAGAGGGGGTCCAGACTGAGGCCAAGAGAAAAAACCTCATAGCCATAGCACACATGAACATGTGTGTAAGAGGGAATCATCAAAGAACACAAAGGACATTAAAGACATGAAAAGAGCAGAGGTGATGCAATCAGCTGCCACTCTAGCAGTGCCACTTCTACACACACAGTCACCTAAGTCAAACAACAAATAATCAACCAATAATATACATTGCACACACACGATTGCACCATGCATAGACACGCAACCAAACAAAAACATCATTTCAACACCCACACAAAGGGAAGTGCCACCCTGGTCACACAGTCCCAAGGGGAAGTGCCACCCTTGTCACACAGTTCCAAAGGGAAGTGCCACCCTGGTCACACAGTCCCAAAGGGAAGTGCCACCCTGGTCACACAATCCCAAAGGGAAGTGCCACCCTGGTCACACAGTCCCAAGGTGAAGTGCCACCCTGGTCACACAGTCCCAAGGGGAAGTGCCACCCTTGTCACACAGTTCCAAAGGGAAGTGCCACCCTGGTCACACAGTTCCAAAGGGAAGTGCCACCCTGGTCACACAGTCCCAAAGGGAAGTGCCACCCTGGTCACACAGTTCCAAAGGGAAGTGCCATCCTGGTCATACAGTCCCAAAGGGAAGTGCCACCCTTGTCACACAGACCCAAAGGGTCCCCCAACCATATACATCCATCTATCCTGAATCTATCTATCCATCCATCCATCCATCTATCTTGAATCTATACATCCATCTTGGACCTATCTATCTATCCATCTATCCATCCTGGATATATCTATCTATGTATCCATCCATCTATCCTGAATCTATCTATCAATCCATCCTGGATATATCTATGTATCCATCCATCTATCCTAAATCTATCTATCAAATTAATTGATTAACGTGGACCCCGACTTAAAGAAGTTGAACAACTTATTGGGGTGTTACCATTTAGTGGTCAATTGTACGGAATATGTACTGTACTGTGCAATCTACTAATAAAAGTCTCAATCAATCAATCAATCAATCCATCCATTCTGCATCTAGCCATTCATCTATCCATCCATCCATCCTGGATCTATCTGTCAATCCATTCTGGATATAGCTATCTATGTATCCATCCATCTATCCTGAATCTATCTATCCATCCATCCATCCTGGATAGATCCATCCATCCATCCTGGATAGATCCATCCATCCATCCTGGATCCATCCATCCTGAATGCCTCCATCATCCATCCATGTGTCATCTTGATAGAGTCATGAGGTAGTCAAAGACACACTCCCACCAAGCAGCATGTGCTACTTAACGAGCTGGCGGCACACAAAGGAGCAATTAAAGTGATCACTTAAGTCCCGCCAATAATCACCGATTAGCATCGCACAACACACACACACCAAGCCCAGCGACAACACAAGCCCCTGTACACACACTACACTATGTGTGCGACAATGCAGCACGCACACTTCTTATATACATATATACATATATATACATATATATTTACATCTACTGACCTG
>NC_084751.1:5539034-5601534 GCF_033978785.1 Entelurus aequoreus
ATTTGCATTTCTGAATAATCATATATTGTGTCTAACTGGGGCTGCGGAAATGACCCCCTTCCTTCAGCAGCAGCCTCAGTGATGTAACCAGGGACCTCCCAGATAAATAGAGGAGCATGTGGGAACTGGACCTTAGAGCGTGGGTTGGATCTGTAACTAAAACTCCAGCCCAAAACATCTGTCCTCATTGAGCAAAATTGAACTCTGTCTCTGCATGATTCCTTGCTTCTTGTCTGTTTAATAAATGTCATCGGTGTTTGAACCTGACACCAGGCAACAAAATGACACTGAGGCCATTGGAAAGCTTGCACAATCGCTCAAAATCCTTGACCCAAAACCACAACACCGCCATCACTGTTTAGTCCTTCAAAAATATTGACTGTTCCATTTTGCTAACATTCAAAGATTAGCACCGACACAAATGGCCCATGGAATCCTAAATAACACTGCACCCGCGCCACTTAAGTACTTTGTCCAGCTGTGACAACTAGAAACACAGGAGCCTCCACCAGGGGGCAGTGTAGCGGAACCAGATGTAAAACCTCTTTTGCACAATCAGCCTTTTCGTATAAAGCAGGGATGTCCAAAGTGCGGCCCGGGGGCCATTTGCGGCCCGCAGGTCATTTTTTAACGGCCCCACGGCCCATTTTAAAATACGATTAAAAAAATTAAAAACATAAAAAAGTGGTATGAAAGACCAAACAGGTGAAATGTAACAAGAAAATGTTGCAATGTTTACTCTAATAACACAAAGCTGCCATGCAGGCTGTTTCTTTCTTTAAAAAAAAAATAATGAATGAAAATCAATGTTATTATGAATTATTGACCTATCCAAGGCTCCAATTACGTCACATTAAATATTGCACTTTGAGATATTTTTTGGGGAAAATGTTGCATACTTTGTGTTTGCCATATAGAAAATTGAGCTGTCTTTTTTTTTTTTTTTAAAGAAGGGCCTAAAACGAACAAACAAAAAACATAAACAACAATACAACTTGTAATTGACAGATAGATCTGAAGTTGATCTCGAGATCATTGTGTTAAAAGTAAACAGTAAAAAAAATGTATAATTTATTTTTTAACACTTTAATGAGTAGGACCCTTTTGGTTCCCCAATAATTGTTGTGTGATTTGTTTTTAAGTGTCATCACTCAAAAAATAATAATGAATTAAAATCAATGGTGTCATGACTTGTTGACCTTTTTAAGGCTCCAATTATTATATAATCTCAAATATTCCTCTTAAAAATGTTATTGGGTGAAAATATTGCATATTTTGTGTTTTTCCCATAAAAAAACAGGGTTTTCTTTGACAAAAAGAGCATACGACTTAAATCTTTAAAAACGTTATATTGACAGACAGACCTAATGTTGATCTATGGATTTAAAACTTGAATAATAATAAATATAATAATACTGAATAATGACACATTTTTTATATTTAGGCCTGAGTGGAGGCCTAAATGTATATTTTTTATACATACACTACCGTTCAAAAGTTTGGGGTCACCCAAACAATTTAGTGGAATAGCCTTCATTTCTAAGAACAAGAATAGACTGTGGAGTTTCAGATGAAAGTTCTCTTTTTCTGGCCATTTTGAGCGTTTAATTGACCCCACAAATGTGATGCTCCAGAAACTCAATCTGCTCAAAGGAAGGTCCGTTTTGTAGCTTCTGTAACGAGCTAAACTGTTTTCGGATGTGTGAACATGATTGCACGAGGGTTTTCTAATCATCAATTAGCCTTCTGAGCCAATGAGCAAACACATTGTACCATTAGAACACTGGAGTGATAGTTGCTGGAAATGGGCCTCTATACACCTATGTAGATATTGCACCAAAAAGCAGACATTTGCAGCTAGAATAGTCATTTACCACATTAGCAATGTATAGAGTGTATTTCTTTCAAGTTAGGACTAGTTTAAAGTTATCTTCATTGAAAAGTACAGTGCTTTTCCTTCAAAAATAAGGACATTTACATGTGACCCCAAACTTTTGAACGGTAGTGTATATTGTATTGGTTTTTAAAATAAAAAAATATCAAAATGTTGATTTTTCAGTGTGCGGCCCTCAGTGGAAAAAGTTTGGACACCCCTGCCATAAAGGAATGGAACGACCTCACCACAACCTTGAAAAGTCAAACAGATTACTTTTCATTCACAGTTGAACTTAAAAAGCTGCTCACGCGGTCACTGATGTTTGGCACTATGTTTGACACGTCAACTTCATGTCTATTATATTCATGCATGAGAGCATTTTGAAGTAAGATGTGCCTGTTCAAATCATGTTTTTACAAATGTGAACGCCAGCAAGTTTTGTCTAGTTATGATGTAAAGGAGAGGTGTGCTTTTAATGTATGTGTCAATGAAAGGTCATTTTAGGACTTCTCTCCATTTGATTACATGCTATAGTAGAATTTTATTGCATGTTTTTGTATATTTTTAATTTAGGTAACCAGGGACTGCAGATGGAAATGAGCTATTGGTGCAGAACATATCTGTCTTTGAGCTTAATGTGCATCGTCCCTTTAAAGGCCTACTGAAAGCCACTACTAGCGACCACGCAGTCTGATAGTTTATATATCAATGATGAAATCTTAACATTGCAACGCATGCCAATACGGCCGGGTTAACTTATAAAGTGACATTTTAAATCTCCCGGGAAATATCCGGCTGAAACGTCGCGGTATGATGACGTATGCGCATGACGTAGTCAGTTTAACGGAGGTTATGGTACCCCGTAGAATCCTATACAAAAAGCTCTGTTTTCATTTCATAATTCCACAGTATTCTGGACATCTTTTGCAATTTGTTTAATGAACAATGAAGGCTGCAAAGAAGAAAGTTGTAGGTGGGATCGGTGTATTAGCAGCGGACTACAGCAACACAACCAGGAGGACTTTGTTGGAGAGCAGACGCGCTAGCCGGCGACCTCACCTTGACTTCCTACTTCTCCGGGCCGCCAAACGCATCGGGTGAAGTCCTTCGTGCTTCCGTCGATCGCTGGAACGCAGGTGAGCACGGGTGTTGATGAGCAGATGAAGGCTGGCTGGCGTAGGTGGAGAGCTAATGTTTTTAGCATAGCTCTGTGAGGTCCGGTTGCTAAGTAGGCTTCAATGGCGTCGTTAGCACAGCATTGTTAACCTTCGCCAGCCTGGAAAGCATTAACCGTGTATTTACATGTCCACGGTTTAATAGTATTGTTGATTTTCTATCTATCCTTCCAGTCAGGGGTTTATTTTTTTTGTTTCTATATGCAGTTAAAGCACGATGCTATCACGTTAGCTCGTAGCTAAAGCGTTTCGCCGATGTATTGTCGTGGAGATAAAAGGCACTGAATGTCCATTTCGCGTTCTGGACTCTCATTTTCAAGAGGATATAGTATCCCAGGTGGTTTAAAATACAAATCCGTGATCCACAATAGAAAAAGGAAAGAGTGTGGAATCCAATGAGCCAGCTTGTACCTAAGTTACGGTCAGAGCGAAAAAAAATATGTATTTCACTGCATTCTAGTCCGTCACTCTAACGTTCCTCGTCCACGAATCTTTCATCCTCGCTCAAATTAATGGGGTAGTCGTCCGAATAGCTCTAGCTGCGTTGAAAACAATAGGAAAATATGAGGGAGTGAACAACTGACAACGTCACGCTACTTCCGGTAGGGGCAAGGTTTTTTTTTTATCAGAGACCAAAAGTTGCGAACTTTATCGACGTTGTTCTATACCAGGGGTCACCAACGCGGTGCCCGCGGGCACCAGGTAGCCCGTAAGGACCAGATGAGTAGCCCGCTGGCCTGTTCTAAAAATAGCTCAAATAGCAGCACTTACCAGTGAGCTGCCTCTATTTTTAAATTTTTATTTATTTACTAGCAAGCTGGTCTCGCTTTGCCCGACATTTTTAATTCTAAGAGAGACAAAAGTCAAATAGAATTTGAAAATCCAAGAAAATATTTTAAAGACTTGGTCTTCACTTGTTTAAATAAATTCATAATTTTTTTTACTTTGCTTGTTATAACTTTCAGAAAGACAATTTTAGAGAAAAACAACCTTAAAAATGATTTTAGGATTTTTAAACACATATACCTTTTTACCTTTTAAATTCCTTCCTCTTCTTTCCTGACAATTTAAATCAATGTTCAAGTAAAAAAAAAAAATTTTATTGTAAAGAATAATAAATACATTTTAATTTAATTCTTCATTTTAGCTTCTGTTTTTTCGACGAAGAATATTTGTGAAATATTTTTTCAAACTTATGATTAAAATTCAAAAAAAATATTCTGGCAAATCTAGAAAATCTGTAGAATCAAATTTAAATCTTATTTCAAAGTCTTTTGAATTTATTTTAAAATTTTTGTTCTGGAAAATCTAGAAGAAATAATGATTTGTCTTTGTTAGAAATATAGCTTGGTCCAATTTGTTATATATTCTAACAAAGTGTAGATTGGATTTTAACCTGTTTAAAACATGTCATCAAAATTCTAAAATTAATCTTAATCAGGAAAAATTACTAATGGCGTTCCATAAATTATTTTTTAAAGTTTTTCTCTTTTTTTCGGTTGAATTTTGAATTTTAAAGAGTCGAAATTGAAGATAAACTGTTTCAAAATTGAATTGTCATTTTTTTCGTGTTTGCTTCTCTTTTAAACCGTTCAATTAAGTGTAAATATTAATTATTAATAATATAGAGTCAAAGGTAAATTGAGCAAATTGGCTATTTCTGGCAATTTATTTAAGTGGGTATCAAACTGGTAGCCCTTCGCATTAATCACTACCCAAGAAGTAGCTCTTGCTTTCAAAAAGGTTGCTGACCCCTGCTCTATACTAAATCCTTTCAGCAAAAATATGGCAATATCGCAAAATGATCAAGTATGACACATAGAATGGATCTGCCATTCCCGTTTAAATAAAAAAAATTCATGTCAGTAGGCCTTTAAATAAAGACTCGACTAAACTAAACCAGCAGCCGGGTGCAACATGAATACTTCAACAAACATTACAAACGTAGTAGTTTTGGCAGCAGCAGCAGCAGCAAGTGTTGCAACGCAGGTCTGACCAAACTTCCTCAATGTTTCAAACATCTGGGCTCAGAAAAAGAGGACGTATTGAAGTTCCCAGGTTGAGGTCAGAGGGGCAAACACCAAATCAGACGTTTGAGGGCAAAACGATCTTCCAATAGTGAAGAATCTTTAATAAAAACAAAAAACGGAAGGTGATCCGGATCATCCCCGAAATCTAATCACTTATCTAATTTCAAAAATGAACTTAAGTTATGTCGCTAACTGACTAACAAACTCCTTCATGCAGCGCCCAGGCATGTTCACTCCGCAGCAGAAGGAAACAAACCGAGTGAACCCTCTTACGCTATCTTTGTCTCTGTGGGTGAAGGCGGGGATGCTAGCATACGTGCGCAGAAGTGCAGCCTTGTAACATGAACTTACGACAGCGGAATCCTCTATTTGTGAACTTCCTGATTGACAAACTTGTGGGTGTGAGCCAAATGTGCCTCCGTGTGCGAACCATGTCTCTGCGTACAAACTCTTCATTCATGCCTTCATTTTGTGTCGCGCTGCAGGACAAAAATCACTACTAGTCACTCCTCAGTACTTCATAGTGCAAAAAAGTGTTAATACTGTAAGTATTGCACTTGTTACACAGCAGCTGTCGGATTGTAACGTGCATCTTAGTTAACACATTTGGAGGCGTTGAAATCGCCATGTTAAACCGCTAATGCTAATGGGTAGCATCTCAATAGCAAAGCCGATGTACATTAGCATCAAGCTAACGCACTTGTGGAAAAGTGGCGCCTTACTTTACTTAGGTTGAATTGTTTTTTTGAGTCAGTTGCGATGTTGGCTTTGAAAATTGCAACATTACCCAGAGCTAGTGTGGCCAAGTCTGCTCTCAGTGCTGCTGGAGTGATCGCAAAGTGTAACGTCACGCGCAACTCAGGTACCGTAACGTAGTATCGTTGGATTTAACGTGGATCGGTGCCCAGTAGGACCGGTGGGATACGGTCGGTGCCAAAAAATTACGGGATTCGGTACTCATCACAAGACAACATAGATAGCTATAGATTACTCCGGTTAGTTGGATTCTTAGCCGCCTCGTACTTGCCATATTTTACGACTTAGAATGCTTAAAAAAAAGAAAAATGTTTTTTTTTCTTACACACATATTTTTTTTTACAAGATCTAAGAGTACGTCTTTCAAAATCTCAAATTTTTGCAGTGAAATCCAGTTTTTGTCCTTCTTTCCTGGCGTCTTCCTGGTCTTGTGTTGTCTGTTTTTGCTACTGCAGCGATGGAGTCGCTTGACAAGCCTCCATTTGCAACACTCGGAGCGCGGGCTCATTAAAGGAGCGCCACCAGTTTCATGATCGATCAAATAATGCGACGGAGGAAATGAAGATGACAGAAAAGAGATCAAACTTTGTGTAAATATTTTTGACAAATATGAGATGATTAAATAAGTAAAGAAGGTGAGGCAGCAGCTCAAACATTCTCATACTCTCTGTAACGTCCTTCAAAAATGTCTCAACTATAATCAAGGTGAAGGAGCCCAGAATTAAATGTTGACAATATTTCAGAAACCTTACAATGTATTAAATCCATCAAGTGTTATAAAAGTGTATAAAATGGAGTAGATGAGTTATTGTGATGTCGACAAATGTCATATTTTGACCTATTTTCTTAGGAGATATTTAGAAATAAAATGTTGATGCTCCTCTTAGACACACGTAATAAAGGTGTTTTTGATGATAAATTAAAGACAACATCAAACATTATGTCACTACTGGTCCCACCTTTGCTAAAAAATAATGTAAAAAAAACAACTTAAAAGTCTTGTCCAGATGTTTACTGACATTTGAAATTCATCTTTAAATAACTTTTACTGCAAATTAATATAATCTTTAAATATCGCTTATCGGCCTCCTGGGGCCGTACTTATCAAGCTTCTTAGAGTGCCATTTTACACTTAAGTCCTGAGAATTTGCGAAATTTAGTCCTACTCTCAAACTTAAGAATAAAAGCTTTTTATCAACGTTCTTAAGTCTAAGAATCACTCCTACTCTCCACGATATTTAAGAGACCTTCAGAGGTGTCTTAAGTGGTTAGGAGTTGCCAGCAGGGGATGGCACTGAGGCGAGAGAGACGTGCGCGAACGTTCAGGGAACGGAACAATGTTGTTGTTTTTTTGATGACGACCAGCTGATCAAACGGTATCGTTTAGACAGAGCGGATATTATTTTTGTCACAGATTTAATACTTTTCGATTACTTGTTGATTTCTGCATGTGTCTGCAGTGGGCTGGTATATATAGAGCCACCCACACCAGTTTCAAATTAGTTGCCTAATTAATGAATTGGAAAGAAAATGTTATGACAGTAGCGTATGTGTGTGGTCGTGAGGTGAGTGACGTCAGTGAGTGTGTGGGCGAGAGAAGAGAGGGAGCGGTAGCGTGAGTGCCGGCGGGGACTAGTTTGTTTTGTATTATTTTGTAGTTTATTGTCAAAATATACACTCCCATTGTCCACTTCAATATTTCCAAGATATTTCTTTATTCTTAGACAACGGATTCCCTTCCGTGATTGGTCATTTCTATGGACACAGAAATGACGTCACCTAAAATTGCGTTTACGGCACATAGTAATGTCGTAATTCAGCTCTGAGTGTGACACTTAAGATTCAGTCCTACACTTCGCTGAAAGTGTGAGTAAGACGCTTGATAACTAACTTTTAAGTGCAGCTTTCAGCCAAGAATTTATTTACTCTTAAGTCAACTCTTAGCAGACTTCTTAGGAGTCATTTTAAGAAGCTTGATAAGTACGGCCCCTGGACTACTAATAATCGGTATCGGCCCTGAAAAAAAACGCATAAGGGTCGATGTCTACAGATGAGCACAAATATTATGAAATAAATATGTGTGGCTTTGTTACGTTATTGATTGGTGCCTTTTAAAAAGTAAACTAAGTCAAAAAAGATTATTTCCAAACGCTGTTGTCATAAACTTATGTTTCAACATTGAAAAGATGCCTGGTGAAAAGTCTGCCATGTTGAAAGAAGAGTTTTTTTGCCTGTTGCAACATCAGGAGGGTGAAAAGGAGAAGCAGCAAGTTTGCCAGTCAGTCATCTTCATATTGTGGATGGCGTGGGATCAGAACCGGACGAGCCCGGGGCCCGGAGGCGGCTGCCCCCCCGTGGGCATCCAGCTGGAGGGCGTCATTCTGCCGCCGGTCCTCACGGTGGACGTGGTTCTGGGCCTGCTGGGGAACACGCTGGCTCTGTGGATCTTCTGCTTCCGGACCAAGTCGTGGAACCCCAACAACTTGTTCCTCTTCAACCTGGTCGTGGCCGACTTCCTGGCGCTGGTCAGTCTGCCTCTGAGGATCCACGCCTTGCTCAAAGGCTACTGGGTGTTTGGGGACGCCGTGTGCCGCCTCAACCTCTTCCTCATGTTCTCCAACCGCACCGCCAGCATCGCCCTCATGACCGTGGTGGCGTTGTACCGGTACTTCAAGGTCAGCCGCCATTTTACGAAAATCGGTCAAGTTAGCGTCAAGCTAACTTGTGGAAAAGTGGAGCCTTACTTTACTTAGGTTGAAGTGTTTTTTTGAGTCAGTTACAATGTTGGCTTTGAAAATAGCAACATTACCTAGAGCAGTGTTTTCCAACCACTGTGCCGCGGCACACTGGTGTGCCATGAGATACAGTCTGGTGTGCCGTGGGAGATGATCTAATTTCACCTATTTGGGTTAAAATTATTTTTTGCAAAGCAGTAATTATAGTCTGCAAATGATGTGTTGTTGTTGAGTGTCGGTGCTGTCTAGAGCTCGCAGAGTAACCGTGTAATACTCTTCCATATCAGTAGGTGGCAGCCGGTAGTTAATTGCTTTGTAGATGTCGGAAACAGCGGGAGGCAGTGTGCAGGTAAAATTGTGTCGATTGCTTAAACCAAAAATAAACAAAAGGTGAGTGCCCCTAAGAAAAGGCATTGAAGCTTAGGGAAGGCTATGCAGAACCAAACTAAAACTGAACTGGCTACAAAGTAAACAAAAACAGAATGCTGGACGACAGCAAAGACTTACTGTGGCGCAAAGACGGCGTCCACAAAGTACATCCGAACATGACATGACAATCAACAATGTCCCCACAACGAAGGATAAAAACAACTGAAATATTCTTAATTGCTAAAACAAAGTAGATGCGGGAAATATCGCTCAAAGGAAGACATGAAACTGCTACAGGAAAATACCAAAAAAAGAGGGAAAAGCCACCAAAATAGGAGCGCAAGACAAGAAGTAAAACACTACACACAGGAAAACAGCAAAAAACTCAAAATAAGTCAGGGTGTGATGTGACAGGTGGTGACAGTACACCTACTTTGAGACAAGAGCTATAGTGATGCATGCTTGGTTATGCTTTAAAGTCATATCCAACAATTGCGACAACGACTTTTTACTGTCAACTGAGTTTCGTTTTTTTTAACGATTTCTGCTGGTGGTGTGCTTTCGCATTTTTTCTACGCAAAAAAAAAAAGTGCCTTGTCTCAAAAAAGGTTGAAAAACACTGACCTAGGGCGAGTGTGTGTCTGCTCTCAGTGCTGCTGGAGTGATCGCAAAGTGTAACGTAACGTCAGGCGCAACTCGGGTACCGTAACATGGCATTGTGGGATTTGACGTGGATCGGTCTTGGGATACGGTTGGTGCCAAAAAAGTACGGGATTCGGTGCTCATCCCTAGACAACAAAGATAGCTACAGATTACTACTTGCCATATTTGACCAGTTAGAATGCTTAAAAACATGTTGTTTTATTACACAAGTATTGGAGATAGTTCAAATCTCCCCACCCGCAAAAAGTGGCCAAGCCCCCTTTTTCTTGCACCTGGTCGCAAAGAGTACGTCTGTCAAAATCTCACATTTTTGCCGTGAAATCTGGTTTTTGTCCTTCTTTCCTGGCGTCTTCCTGGTCCTGTTTTGTGTGTTTTTGCTACAGCAGCGATGGAGTCGCAGTACTCAGTCGGTCACTGCGGATGTAGCTTGTCCATAGCAGGGTTTCTCCTACGTGTAATTGATCGTGGCTGGATAAATGCCGCCAGGGCCGGCCCGTGGCATAGGCCGTATAGGCAAATGCTAAGGGCGCCGTCCATCAGGGGGCGCCACGCCAGTGCCACAAATGTTGGAGAAAAAAAAAAAAAAGTACTATTATTTCTAAATACAAAAAACAATCCCACGTTAATTAAAATGCAAAGTAAAGCCTATTTAATAGAAATATTATTTGTTACAACATTACGCTCCCGCCCCCCGCACGGTGCGCCCCCTCCCTTCCCGTATCGTGACTCTTTTTGGACGTCACCACATCAAAAAATCAACACAGCATGTCAAAACGGCCAAAACTGTCAGGTGCCCAGGGAAGAAAAAATAGAAAAGAAGAGGAGAAACGAGAAAAAGACAGAGGTAGCAGGTAGGTAACGTTAGCCTACATGAAATTATTTGTCTGTTACAGAATGTGATAGTAACCTGGCTTTTTAGCATTAAGCTAATGTTACATGATTCGGCAATTGCTAATCAATAAATAGCTAGTTCTGTTTTAACGTTGGGTTAATATTGTGGAGGGGGCTAAATTGTTATGGAAAATAATAATGTAACGTTAGGTAATTACAGTACTCCCACCTTACTTATTCCTCAGTGACATTTGTATTAGATCTTTTAAGCAGGTGTTTTTTCTTGACATTGTTATTGCCTTCTGGTTAGCTAATGTTTGCCCTGCAGGTAATAGTCACTTTTCCACTCCTTTATATAATAGGTATAGTTGTAAGCCTAGTTGTTAAAGTGCACATCATTAATGTTAATTAAGCAATATCACATGAGAGGGAATGCTGTTTTTAATTTGAGCACTGCTGTGATTCGGTTAAAGATAATCATAACATAACATTCTCATATAATATGTTAATTTGCTTTCTTTAAGTAAAAAAAAAGGTCAAAGACAAAGCTATTCGGTTTCTTGTGAGTATATACACTTCACTGCCGATGTGGGGGGGCGCCACCTAAAATCTTGCCTAGGGCGCCAGATTGGTTAGGGCCAGGCCTGAATGCCGCCACAACTTCAAAATAAGATTAAAAAAAAACATTTTTAACGTGAAAACAAATTTAAGTGATATATTTGAATGGATATACTGTATTTAGTACATTATTGACATACTTTTGGCTTTAATAAATGTGAAAAACAGCTCAGATATAATAAAATTGTTCCTCATTGCTTTATTTTGAGAAAACAAACAAACAAACATCTAAATCATCCTGTCAGAAGTGCCAGCTTGCACTTAAACGAGTTGACACCTGGCAAAAGTAAGGAGAACGTTGAAGAGAAAGGTGTTTTAAGCTAATTAATGCATTTCTTGTACAAGCCTGTGTTAATGACACTAATTATTTCGACATTGCTACCGACAATAACGTCTAACTTTACGGCGTGTGCGTCTTCCGACCTCCGAGTGGACATCGCGGTGTGGAGTGTGCTTTCATTCCAAAAAGATTCATGTTAGCTCCATGAGATATATATATATATATATATGTGTATGTATATATGTCAATATAGCAGCATAAGCTAGTTAGCTCTCTGTGTGGCTAAAAGTAGTCCCTCTGCGTTAGCACTTATAATAACAATATTGCTAATACTCAGGTCACCACATGTAAGTGGACTATTGTTCATTAGAGAAAATGAAAAGATCAAATCGTACACTTTAAAGATCAAATCCCAACTTACTTGGGCGTCCTGGGTCCTGAAGATGAAGACCTGGTTTGTGTCCCCAGGTGGTCCACCCGCACACCTGCTTCACCCGCATGAGCAGGAGCCAGGCCGGGAAGTTGTCGGTGCTGGTGTGGCTGCTGGTGGTCAGTCCCCGCCTGCCAATGCTGGCCTACGACCACATCAAGGGCGGCGGCAACGCCACGCAGTGCTTCTTCTTCACGTCCTACAAGGAGGCGTCGCGGGGCATCCTGGTCCTGGTGGCCGTGCACCGCGTCCTGACCGTGCTGGAGTTCCTGCTCGCCATGGCCGTGCTGATCTACTGCTCCGTGCGCATCTCCCGCGTCCTGAGGGGGCACCAGATGGGCAGTGCCCACAAGTTGCGGCGGGCCATGCGGGTGTGCGTGGCCATCGTGGTGGTCTTCCTGGTGTGCTTCCTGCCCACCACCGTCACCACCGTGGGCGTGTGGGTCATCCGCTCCTACCGCCCGTGGGACTGCGGCGCCTTCTACACCTTCACGCAGCTCACCATCGTGTCCCTGGGCCTCAACTTCCTCAACTCCGCCCTGGACCCCGTGGTCTACGTCTTCTCCAGCTCCATGTTCAGGAGGGCCCTCCTCGGCGCCGCGCCCCGCTGCCTGCGCTGCGGGCGTGACGAGGGGGAGTCCTCTTCTGCGTCCCAGTCCACCAGCCAGCAGGAGCTCAAGTCTCTGAGGACCAGCAGAGTCAGTGAAGCCACCTGAGGAACAACAAACTGTATTTGCCCACAACACAAAACTCATCAGGACCATCTTTGTCACTTCAGTCTCCTCTCCTGGTTTTACAAGACGGAGTGGACTTCATCGCCCTCTAATGGACACACTGCTCAACTGCAGGCTCCTTAGTTCCACTACACTGTCCAAACTAAAAACTCTTATTTTGATGGTTTTCATTTCCAAAACCAACTTAATATACTTTTTTACCCTCTCCCTCCCTTGAAGTTTGGTCATAAAAATGTTCTAAATATTTATTTATCTTCCAGTTCTTAAATCTCTCCATCAGTTTCAGATCTATCAGTCGTTATAAAGTTAAATTTGTTTATGTCTCTTTTTATTTAAGAAAATCCTGTTTTATTGTGGCAGACACACAAAATATGCAATTGTATTTCCTCCCCCAAAAATGTTGAAATTGTAATATTTGATGTGATGTAATCGGAGTCTTAAATATGTCAATAATTCTTAACATTGATTTTGATTCATTATTATTTTTTGAGCAATGAGAGTTTTAAACAAAAATCCCACAAAAATTCTTATGGATCCAAAAATAAGTTATTTATATTTTTTTTAAATGGTATTTTTTCTTCCTCTAACGCTTAAATCTTTTAATCCACTTCCGGTCTAGCCGTTGATTATACGTTTTTATTATTTTTTTATGTTTTTAATGCCTTTTTTGTCAGAGAAACCTTTGTTTTTTTATGGTAAACACACAAAATATGCAATATTTTCCCCAAAACTATTTCAAAGTGTAAAGTAATTGAAGCTTTAAATATGTCAATAATTTCTAACATTGATTTTGATTCATCATTATTACTATTTTTACCAGTTTTACCACTAAAATTCTTATGGATCCAAAAATAATGCTTAAATATTTTAATCAACATCAGGTCTATCCGTCGATTATAAGTTTGAATTATTAATTTTTTTTGCTTGTTTTATGCCCTTTTTGTCAGAGAAACCTTTGTTTTTTATGGTAAACACACAAAATATGCAATATTTTCCCCAAAACTATTTCAAAGTGTAAAGTAATTGAAGCTTTAAATATGTCAATAATTTCTAACATTGATTTTGATTCATCATTATTACTATTTTTACCAGTTTTACCACTAAAATTCTTATGGATCCAAAAATAATGCTTAAATATTTTAATCAACATCAGGTCAATCCGTCGATTATAAGTTTGAATTATTTATTTTTTTTGCTTGTTTTATGCCCTTTTTGTCAGAGAAACCTTTGTTTTTTATGGTAAACAGACCAAATATGCAATATTTTCCCCGAAAATATTTCAAAGTGTAAAGTAATTGAAGCTTTAAATATGTCAATAATTTCTAACATTGATTTTGATTCATCATTATTACTATTTTTACCAGTTTTACCACTAAAATTCTTATGGATCCAAAAATAATGCTTAAATATTTTAATCAACATCAGGTCAATCCGTCGATTATAAGTTTGAATTATTTATTTTTTTTGCTTGTTTTATGCCCTTTTTGTCAGAGAAACCTTTGTTTTTTATGGTAAACAGACCAAATATGCAATATTTTCCCCGAAAATATTTCAAAGTGTAAAGTAATTGAAACTTTAAATATGTCAATAATTTCTAACATTGATTTTGATTCATCATTATTACTATTTTTACCAGTTTTACCACTAAAATTCTTATGGATCCAAAAATAATGCTTAAATATTTTAATCAACATCAGGTCTATCCGTCGATTATAAGTTTGAATTATTTTATTTTTTTTGCTTGTTTTAAGCCCTTTTTGTCAGAGAAACCTTAGTTTTTTATGGTAAACAGACCAAATATGCAATATTTTCCCCGAAAATATTTGAAAGTGTAAAATAATTGAAGCTTTAAATAGATCAATAATTCATAACATTGATTTTGATTAATTCAATTTTGAGCAATGACAGTTTTAAACTAAAATCCACTAAAATTCTTATGGATCCAAAAGTAAGTCATACTTGATTTTCTTTTTTGTTTATTTTAAATCAACTTCAGGTCTATCCGTCAATTATAAGTTTTATCTTTTTTTTTTGTTTGTTTAATGCCCTTTTTGTCAAATAAAACGTTTGGTATTTTGTGGTAAAACACTAAATAAACAGTTGTATTTCACCCAAAAATGAGTGTTTAGAGGAAAAGTCACTACTGACTTTAAGGGACAGTAAACTCCACCCGCTCAGACTGCGCCAGGTGTGTAAATGAAAGCCACCACAATGAGCGGCAAAAACAGCACTTCCGCGTTTTACTTCCGTATACAGTTTCGAGACCTAGATACTTTTTGTTGAACTTTAACGTATACCAGGAAAAGTCCATATTTACAAACCTAGAGTAATATCCTGTAAAATATCTTTGTGTTTGTTTTATTTTGAAATAGATTCGATAACTCACTAAACTTTAGTGAGTTTAGTTTAGTGACTAAACAAGAAGGCCATGAAAACCCCCCACAATCTAAAAAAAACAATATATAATGTATTTCAATCCAAAGACAAATGTAAATAAAAATATATAGGTTATGTTTGTTGATTGTTCCAAGGAGACTTGGACAGCTTTAACAAACACGGGAACTGTGTAATACTCACTCAGCTTGGAACACCGCCAGCAAAAGCGTTTGCCGACTTCCGGTCTGCTGACACGCTAAGCCTTATGGGTAATGTAGTACATATCATTACCAAGGCAGTTTGTAGTAGTATGGTGCGTTCATTTCTTTTATTTTCTGTTACTCCTCGAAATGTTTCTTTTGACTTTTGTTTCTCTCTCGGCAGTTTTGTTTTAATAACTTGATTATTTTTTACAAATCTGGAAAATAGTGAAGATATTTTTTCCCCACATTTGAAAATGATTTGTTTTAAGTTGGTATTTCTTGCCATTGTGAAAGATGGTGTTTATTATTTAATGGACCTTTTTTAAGTTTTGTATCATTATCTGACCAATAAAACACATTCAGGAAATAAATACGCCAGTTTTCATTTTATATTTGTTAATAACTTAAATGAGAAAGCAGTTTCTGAATCTCTTTCCTAGGAAGAGATCGAGTTCTTTATTTATAACACTGCAGCACATGCGCAGTTTGTATCTCATCATTTACTATTTTTATCTCTTCATTTCGACTTTCTTATCTCATCATTTCGGCTTTTTATCTCTTATTCTTTGACTTTTTTATCTCATATTTGTCGACTTTTAACCTCATATTTTTAAATTTTTTTATCTCATAATTACAGCTTTCTTATCTCCGAATTTCGATTTTTTGTATCTCAATTAATGAACCTAAATCCCATGATTTAGATTTTTCAATCTCTTAATTATGATTTTTTTTATTTACTTAATTTCGACTTTGTATCTTAAAATTATGACTTTTCATCTCACAATTTCAAATTTCTTATCTCCTAATTTCGATTTTTTTTCTTGTACCTCACAATTATAATAATAATAATAATAAATAATGGATTAGATTTATATCGCCCTTTTTCTATTGTTAGATACTCAAAGCGCTCACAGAGAAGTGGGAACCCATCATTCATTCACACCTGGTGGTGGTAAGCTATGTATGACTTTATCTCATAACCTCGACTTTTTAGCTCATAATTATGACTTTTTATCTCACAATTTCAAATTTCTTATTGCATATTTTTGACTTTCCCTCATAATTTCGGTTTTTCAGCTCAAAATGATGACTTTATCTCATAACTTTGACTTATCTCGTATTTTTGACTTTTTGTCTCTTAATTATGACTTTTTATTTAATAATAATGGCTTTTTATCCTTTAATTTATCCTTTTAATTTCATAATTATCATTTATCTCATCATTTCGGCTTTTAATCTCATATTCTTCGACTTTTAATCTCATAATTATTATGACTTCTTTCTTGTATCATAAGTCACACTTGATATCTCAATATTATGATTTTTTATTTCACAATTACAACTTTCCTATCTCATAATTTCGATTATTTTTTTGTCAATTAATTTAAATCCCATGATTTCGATTTTTCAATCTCTTAATTATGATTTACGATTATGATTTTCTGTTTACTTATTTTATATTTTTAATCCTAAAATTATGACTTCTCATCTCATAATTTCAACTTTCTTATCTCATAATTTC
This sequence comes from Entelurus aequoreus, assembly GCF_033978785.1. NCBI lineage: Eukaryota > Metazoa > Chordata > Actinopteri > Syngnathiformes > Syngnathidae > Entelurus > Entelurus aequoreus. The sequence goes on from NC_084751.1 coordinate 5,555,633, forward strand.
GATTTTATCTCATAATTTAAACTTTTTATCTCATACTTTTGACTTTGTATCTCTTAATTATGACTTTTTATTACTTTTTGGCCAATAATTATACATTTTCTATATCCCCTAATTTAGTTTTAATCTAATTATTACTCTTTTATCCCGTAATGTTGAGTTTTTATTCTCCTAATTATAACTTTTTATTTACCTTTTTTTCCCCTAAATTAAAGGATTTGGCAATAACGCCTACGAACACTAACGGGATCCTCGTAGGGAGAAGAGGCCACACACACACACACACACACACACACACACACACACACACACACACACACACACGCTAGACAGTAATCACGTGTGTTTTGCATGAAGACAAGAAGAAGATTGCGACAAGATGTCAGCGTTGGAGAGGATCTTCTTAAGGCACTCGGGGAAATGAACATTTTGGTCTCCGTGGCAACCTGATGCAGATGAACTTCTCATGGAGCAAGAGCCATCCTGGGCCTTTATTTTGAAATCCCGCTGCACTTTGATGGAGCCAATCAGTAGTCTTTAAAAAGAGGAAGTGATTAATAAGCATGATTTCCAATCATTGACCTACATTTAGCCCCGCCCACAATCAACAGGTGTGTTCCTCTAAAAGAAACATTTGGTGTTTGTCAGTAAGAAACATTGAGTGTCAGTAAAAGAAGCACAAATGAGCGTCCATGTCATCACTTTCCCTCTGAAGGGCGCAATGATGGCTGCCGAGCGAGTAACTCTGATAGCCGCTGCTGCTCGAGTGGTCTTCTGTGCTCACTCGCTGAAGGAGCCGCACTCCTCAAGAGCTCCTTCAGCGAGTACAGAGAAGACACAAGTCCACTCCAGCAATCAGCCGCGCTATTAACCAGCGACTGAACGTTTATGTTTGTGGAGATGAGATCCCAGCAAAACACTCCTGTGCATAACACTGCTGCAAAAACACTGCTCCTGTGTCTTCCTATTATGCTCCTGTGTCTTCCTATTAGCATGACACTGCCGCTTAAAAATACTGCTCTTGTGTCATCTCACTACAATGACGCTGCTGCAAAAACACTGCATGTGTGTTTATTAGCATGACGCTGCTGCAAAAACACTGCTCCTGTGTCTTGCTATTAGCCTGAAGCTGCTGCAAAGACACTGCTCCTGTGTCTTCCTATTAACATGACGCTGCTGCAAAAACGCTCTTCCTGTGTCTTCTTATTGGCATGGCGCTGCTGCAAAAATGCTGCTCCTGCGTCTTCCTATTAGCATGACGCTGCTGCAAAAATACGGCACGTGTTTCTATTAGCATGACGCTGCTGCAAAAACACTGCACGTGTGTTTCTATTCGCATGACGCTGCTGTATAAACACTGCTCCTGTGTCATCTTACCAAATGACGCTGCTGCAAAAACACTGCACCTGTGTGTTCCTATTAGCATTACGCTGCGGCAAAAACACTGCTCCTATATCTTCCTATTAGCATGACGCTGCTGCAAAAACACTGCTCCTGTGTCATCTTACTAAAATGACGCTGCTGCAAAAACACTGCACCTGTGTGTTCCTATTAGCATGACGCTGCTGCAACAACACTGCTCCTGTGGCATCTTACTAAAATGACGCTGCTGCAAAAACACTGCTCCTGTGTCTTGCTATTAGCCTGAAGCTGCTGCAAAGACACTCCTGTGCCTTCCTATTAACATGACGCTGCTGCAAAAACACTCTTCCTGCTTCTTCTTATTAACATGGCGCTGCTGCAAAAATGCTGCTCCTGCGTCTTCCTATTAGCATGACGCTGCTGCAAAAATGCTGCTCCTGCGTCTTCCTATTAGCATGACGCTGCTGCAAAAATACGGCACATGTGTTTCTATTAGCATGACGCTGCTGCAAAAACACTGCACATGTGTTTCTATTCGCATGACGCTGCTGTATAAACACTGCTCCTGTGTCATCTTACCAAATGACGCTGCTGCAAAAACACTGCACCTGTGTGTTCCTATTAGCATTAGGCTGCGGCAAAAACACTGCTCCTATATCTTCCTATTAGCATGACGCTGCTGCAAAGACACTGCTCCTGTGTCTTCCTATTAACATGACGCTGCTGCAAAAACACTCTTCCTGTGTCTTCTTATTGGCATGGCGCTGCTGCAAAAATGCTGCTCCTGCGTCTTCCTATTAGCATGACGCTGCTGCAAAAATACGGCACGTGTGTTTCTATTAGCATGACGCTGCTGCAAAAACACTGCACGTGTGTTTCTATTCGCATGACGCTGCTGTATAAACACTGCTCCTGTGTCATCTTACCAAATGACGCTGCTGCAAAAACACTGCACCTGTGTGTTCCTATTAGCATTACGCTGCGGCAAAAACACTGCTCCTATATCTTCCTATTAGCATGACGCTGCTGCAAAAACACTGCTCCTGTGGCATCTTACTAGAATGACGCTGCTGCAAAAACACTGCACCTGTGTGTTCCTATTAGCATGACGCTGCTGCAAAAACACCGCTCCTATATATTCCTATTAGCATGACGCTGCTGCAAAAACACTGCTCCTGTGTCATCTTACTAAAATGACGCTGCTGCAAAAACACTGCACCTGTGTGTTCCTATTAGCATGACGCTGCTACAACAACACTGCTCCTATATCTTCCTATTAGCATGACGCTGCTGCAAAAACACTGCTCCTGTGTCATCTTACTAAAATGACGCTGCTGCAAAAACACTGCACCTGTGTGTTCCTATTAGCATGACGCTGCTGCAAAAACATCGCTCCTATATCTTCCTATTAGCATGACGCTGCTGCAAAAACACTGCTCCTGTGTCATCTTACTAAAATGACGCTGCTGCAAGAACACTGCACCTGTGTGTTCCTATTAGCATGACGCTGCTGCAACAACACTGCTCCTATATCTTCCTATTAGCATGAAGCTGCTGCAAAAACGCTGCTCCTGTGTCATCTTACTAAAATGACGCTGCTGCAAAAACACTGCACCTGTGTGTTCCTATTAGCTCGAAGCTGCTGCAAAAACACTGCTCCTATATCTTCCTATTAGCATGAAGCTGCTGCAAAAACGCTGCTCCTGTGTCATCTTACTAAAATGACGCTGCTGCAAAAACACTGCACCTGTGTGTTCCTATTAGCTCGAAGCTGCTGCAAAAACACTGCTCCTATATCTTCCTATTAGCATGAAGCTGCTGCAAAAACGCTGCTCCTGTGTCATCTTACTAAAATGACGCTGCTGCAAAAACACTGCACCTGTGTGTTCCTATTAGCTCGAAGCTGCTGCAAAAACACTGCTCCTATATCTTCCTATTAGCATGAAGCTGCTGCAAAAACGCTGCTCCTGTGTCATCTTACTAAAATGACGCTGCTGCAAAAACACTGCACCTGTGTGTTCCTATTAGCACGACGCTGCTGCAAAAACACTGCACCTGTGTGGTCCTATTAGCACGACGCTGCTGCAACAACACTGCTCCTATATCTTCCTATTAGCATGAAGCTGCTGCAAAAACGCTGCTCCTGTGTCATCTTACTAAAATGACGCTGCTGCAAAAACACTGCACCTGTGTGTTCCTATTAGCTCGAAGCTGCTGCAAAAACACTGCTCCTATATCTTCCTATTAGCATGAAGCTGCTGCAAAAACGCTGCTCCTGTGTCATCTTACTAAAATGACGCTGCTGCAAAAACACTGCACCTGTGTGTTCCTATTAGCTCGAAGCTGCTGCAAAAACACTGCTCCTATATCTTCCTATTAGCATGAAGCTGCTGCAAAAACGCTGCTCCTGTGTCATCTTACTAAAATGACGCTGCTGCAAAAACACTGCACCTGTGTGTTCCTATTAGCACGACGCTGCTGCAAAAACACTGCACCTGTGTGGTCCTATTAGCATGACGCTGCTGCAAAAATACGGCACGTGTGTTTCTATTAGCATGACGCTGCTGCAAAAACACTGCACGTGTGTTTCTATTCGCATGACGCTGCTGTATAAACACTGCTCCTGTGTCATCTTACCAAATGACGCTGCTGCAAAAACACTGCACCTGTGTGTTCCTATTAGCATGACGCTGCTGCAAAAACACTGCTCCTATATCTTCCTATAAGCATGACGCTGCTGCAAAAACACTGCACCTGTGTGTTCCTATTAGCATGACGCTGCTGCAAAAACACTGCTCCTATATCTTCCTATAAGCATGACGCTGCTGCAAAAACACTGCTCCTGTGTCATCTTACTAAAATGACGCTGCTGCAAAAACACTGCACCTGTGTGTTCCTATTAGCTCGAAGCTGCTGCAAAAACACTGCTCCTATATCTTCCTATTAGCATGAAGCTGCTGCAAAAACGCTGCTCCTGTGTCATCTTACTAAAATGACGGTGCTGCAAAAACACTGCACCTGTGTGTTCCTATTAGCACGACGCTGCTGCAAAAACACTGCACCTGTGTGTTCCTATTAGCATGGTGCTGGATCATAAAGGTGAGCTGTGATGGGGATATGTCTGTGTTGAAACATTAACCTGAGCTTTGATGGTCCTAATTTAAATTGCCATTCGTGAATAGAAAATTCAATGATCAAGATAAAGACCTAGTTGTGGGACCAGGGACCATATTTTCAGAAAGCTAAGGACCGGGGGGTTAAAACGTCAACGCAAAGATTTCCCAATGTTTATAGTAGTCCAAGTTCCTAAATCTGTTTTAGGACTAATCTGCAAAGATGTTACAAGTCCAAGTTTTGAACTGAACTCAGACCAGTCTGGTGTCAGATTTGGCTCCCGGGCCATCAGCTGAGTAGTCAGTCAATACAGAAAGATCCAAAACATCTGTTCTGACTCACTAGCATTAACTAGAGCAGGGGTCACCAACCTTTTTGAAACCAAGAGCTACTTCTTGGGTAGTGATTAATGCGAAGGGCTACCAGTTTGATACACACTTCAATAAATTGCCAGAAATAGCCAATTTGCTCAATTTACCTTTAACTCTATGTTATTAATAATTAATATTTACACTTAATTGAACGGTTTAAAAGAGGAGCAAACACGAAAAAAATGACAATTCAATTTTGAAACAGTTTATCTTCAATTTCGACTCTTTAAAATTCAAAATAATTTATGGAACACCATTAGTAATTTTTCCTGATTAAGATTAATTTTAGAGTTTTGATGACATGTTTTAAATAGGTTAAAATCCAATCTACACTTTGTTAGAATATATAACAAATTGGACCAAGCTATATTTCTAACAAAGACAAATCATTATTTCTTCTAGATTTTCCAGAACAAAAATTTTAAAATAAACTCAAAAGACTTTGAAATAAGATTTAAATTTGATACTACAGATTTTCTAGATTTGCCAGATTATTTTTTTTGAATTTTAATCATAAGTTTGAAAAAATATTTCACAAATATTCTTCGTCGAAAAAACAGAAGCTAAAATGAAGAATTAAATTAAAATGTATTTATTCTTTACAATAAAACTTTTTTTTTTTACTTGAACATTGATTTAAATTGTCAGGAAATAAGAGGAAGGAATTTAAAAGGTATGTGTTTAAAAATCCTAAAATCATTTTTAAGGTTGTTTTTCTCTAAAATTGTCTTTCTGAAAGTTATAACAAGCAAAGTAAAAAAAATTATGAATTTATTTAAACAAGTGAAGACCAAGTCTTTAAAATATTTTCTTGGATTTTCAAATTCTATTTGACTTTTGTCTCTTAGAATTAAAAATGTCGGGGAAAGCGAGACCAGCTTGCTAGTAAATAAATAAAAATTTAAAAATAGAGGCAGCTCACTGGTAAGTGCTGCTATTTGAGCTATTTTTAGAACAGGCCAGCGGGCTACTCATCTGGTCCTTACGGGCTACCTGGTGCCCGCGGGCACCGCCTTGGTGACCCCTGAACAAGATAGATTAACTTTCCAAACATGAGTTAACAGTGCTAAGTAGTTAAACATGAACATGTAACAATATGTTTGAACTTTTAAGGTTGAACAGTTTGGGTAGCACTGCAAGCATACTGAGTCGATAACATTTATTCATGAAATTATGGAGATGCTGCAGATGGAGTATTAGCTGAATACCGTAGAAGTTCATACTCTGCACAAAGACTTGACCTAAACTACAAAGTTCAGGTTGCCCTTAATCCCAAGGGCATCAAAAGGCTGCACAAACATCCCTTGATCTGGACTCATCCAGCCAAGGATAACCTAAACTGAAAATGGGGAAGAACTCTTGGACGGGCCGGAAATGTAGTGACCCCCTTTTGGGTAACGGTTGTAGGCACAGATTTCAATGGGGAATATTAATTTGAGTACTGTGGTTTAAGGTCTCAATCACAGGACCAATTACATTTGTCAAAGCACCACTGAACTAAATGAAACTGGACAATGAACAGGTTTGGTTTTGGAAGACCCATAAAAAGATGCAGTTATCTACAGAGGAAAGACATTAGCATCATGATCAAGTTAAAGTTTTTTTATTGAATCTTAGTCCGCATAGACCCAAACCACACGTTCCTGTAAAAGACAAACAAATGTTAAGCACATGAAAACATTGGTAATCATAAAATTGCTTTACCTCAGTTCTTCAGGGCGCTTCTTTGGGAGCTCGCAGTTCTGGAGAAGCCTGACGGAACATCAGCTTGGGAATATTGCATTCTGGCAAATTCATCTCGCGCACGTTGGTAGCCGTATCTGGATTGGACGATGGAAGTTGGTGAGTATTCAGGAGCAGAGCTAGACTGGCCAGACAACCAGGGAGTGCTGGGAGCACTCGGGTTGAAGGCAAACACATTGCTTCCTGCTGGATACATTGGAGCCCACTCAGGTCTGTTCCAACCATGAAGGTTCTTGTTGGGAACACTACCAGAGTGATAGGATCCTGAAGAGCTATAAGAATTCTCACTAGGGTCCACTACAGGGTACAGTGAGCTGGAGTGTCCATAGCTTGACCATCCTGGGTGCACATGAGCAGCTGGATTAGATGTTTGGCTAGAAGAGGAGTCATAGGCAGACCATCCTGGGTACACATGAGCAGCTGGATTAGATGTTTGGCTAGAAGAGGAGTCATAGGCAGACCATCCTGGGTACACATGAGCAGCTGGATTAGATGTTTGGCTAGAAGAGGAGTCATAGCCGGACCATCCTGGGTACACATGAGCAGCTGGATTAGATGTTTGGCTAGAAGAGGAGTCATAGCCGGACCATCCTGGGTGCACATGAGCATGATGGGATGGTTGCTGACCACCAGTTGAAGATTTGGAGCTGGAGTCATGGCTTGACCATTGAGGGTGCATGTGAGCAGCTGGATTGGATGTTTGTTGGCTAGAAGAGGAACCATAGCTTGACCATTCAGGGTGCACATGAGCATGATGAGATGGTTGTTGACCACCAGTGGAAGATTTAGAGCTAGAGAAACCATAGCCTGACCATCCGGGGTGTACATGAACAGCTGGTTTAGAAGTGTGTTGACCAGAAGAGGAAGAGTCGTAGCCTGGCCATCCTGGGTGCACATGAGCATGTTGATGGGAGGGTTGTTGACCACCAGTGGACGATTTAGAGCTAGAGGAGTCATAGCCTGACCATCCTGGGTGCACATGAACATTGGTTGGTTGTTTCAGACCTCCAGTTGAAGATTCAGAGCCATAGCTTGACCATTCAGGGTGCACATGAGCAGCTGGATTGGATGTTTGTTGGCCAGATGATTTGGAGCTTGAAGAGGAACCATAGCTTGACAATTCAGGGTGCACATGAGCATGTTGATTGGATGGTTGTTTCAGACCTCCAGTTGAAGATTCAGCGCCATAGCTTGACCATTCAGGGTGCACATGAGCATGTTGATGGGAGGGCTGTTGACCACCAGTGGAAGATTTAGAGCTAGAGTCATAGCCTGACCATCCTGGGTGCACATGAACATGGGATGGTTGTTTCAGCCCTCCAGTTGAAGATTCAGAGCCATAGCTTGACCATCCAGGGTGCACATGAGCAGCTGGATTGGATGTTTGTTGGCCAGATGATTTGGAGCTTGAGGAACCATAGCTTGACAATTCAGGGTGTACATGAGCATGTTGATTGGATGTTTGTTGGCCAGATGATTTGGAGCTTGAGGAACCATAGCTTGACAATTCAGGGTGTACATGAGCATGTTGATTGGATGGTTGTTGGCCAGATGATTTGGAGCTTGAAGAGGAACCATAGCTTGACAATACAGGGTGAACATGAGCATGTTGATTGGTTGGTTGTTTCAGACCTCCAGTTGAAGATTCAGAACCATAGCTTGACCATTCAGGGTGCACATGAGCATGTTGATTGGATGGTTGTTGGCCAGATGATTTGGAGCTTGAGGAACCATAGCTTGACAATTCAGGGTGAACATGAGCATGTTGATTGGATGGTTGTTGGCCGGATGATTTGGAGCTTGAGGAACCATAGCTTGACAATACAGGGTGCACATGAGCATGTTGATTGGATGGTTGTTGGCCAGATGTTTTGGAGCTTGAAGAGGAACCATAGCTTGACAATACAGGGTGCACATGAGCATGTTGATTGGATGGTTGTTTCAGCCCTCCAGTTGAAGATTCAGAGCCATAGCTTGACCATTCAGGGTGCACATGAGCAGCTGGATTGGATGTTTGTTGGCCAGATGATTTGGAGCTTGAAGAGGAACCGTAGCTTGACAATACAGGGTGCACATGAGCATGTTGATTGGATGGTTGTTGGCCAGATGATTTGGAGCTTGAGGAACCATAGCTTGACAATACAGGGTGCACATGAGCATGTTGATTGGATGGTTGTTGGCCAGATGATTTGGAGCTTGAAGAGGAACCATAGCTTGGCAATACAGGGTGCACATGAGCATGTTGATTGGATGGTTGTTTCAGACCTCCAGTTGAAGATTCAGAGCCATAGCTTGACCATTCAGGGTGCACATGAGCAGCTGGATTGGATGGTTGTTGGCCAGATGATTTGGAGCTTGAAGAGGAACCGTAGCTTGGCAATACAGGGTGCACATGAGCATGTTGATTGGATGGTTGTTTCAGACCTCCAGTTGAAGATTCAGAGCCATAGCTTGACCATTCAGGGTGCACATGAGCAGTTGGGTCAGATGTTTGTTGGCCAGAAGAACTATAGCCTGACCATCCTGGGTGCACATGAACATGGGATGGTTGCTTCAGACCTCCAGTTGAAGATTCAGAGCTGGAGGAGTCATGGCTTGACCATTCAGGGTGCACATGAGCAGTTGGATTAGATGTTTGTTGGCCAGAAGAACCATAGCCTGACCATCCTGGGTGCACATGAACATGATGGGACGGTTCCAGACCTCCAGTTGAAGATTCAGAGCCATAGCTTGACCATTCAGGGTGCATGTGAACCACTGGATTGGATGTTTGTTGGCCAGATTTGGAGCTGGAAGAGGAACCATAGCCTGACCATTCAGGGTGCACATGATGGGGTGTTTGTTTCAGACCTCCAGTTGAAGAGCCGGTGCTCGACCATTCAGGGTGCACATGAGCAGCTGGATTAGAAGTTTGTTGGCCAGAAAAAGAACTGTAGTCTGACCATCCTGGGTGCACATGAACATTGGTTGGTTGTTTCAGCCCTCCAGTTGAAGATTCAGAGCCATGGCTTGACCATTCAGGGTGCACATGAGCAGCTGGATTGGATGTTTGTTGGCCAGATGATTTGGAGCTTGAAGAGGAACCATAGCTTGACAATACAGGGTTCACATGAGCATGTTGATTGGATGGTTGTTTTAGACCTCCAGTTGAAGATTCAGAGCCATAGCTTGACCATTCAGGGTGCACATGAGCAGCTGGATTGGATGTTTGTTGGCCAGAAGATTTGGAGCTCGAGTCATAGCCTGACCACCCTGGGTGCTTGAGAATATTTTTATTGGCTTGGTAACCAGTTGAAGTTTTGGAACTGGAAGCAGAGTCTTCACCTGACAATCCTGAGTGCTCGTGAACACCTGGATGGAATTGTTGCTGTATCCCAGAATTAGGACCGGCTTGTTGACCACTTGAAGATTCGTAGCTTGAGGCTAAGTCATAGCTCGGCCATCCTGGGTGCACGTGAGCACCTGGACTAGACGCTTCCTCCTGCTTCCAACTCCCTTTTACGCTGCCAGCAGTTGAAGACCGGTAGCTGGAACGTGGATCAACGCCTGACCATGCGGAGTCATTGTCAACATCTAAATTAGATTCTGGCTGTTGCTTGGCATCGACGGGACCGTCTTGTAGACCAGCAGCAGCTGAGGGGGTGTAGCTGGGAGGATTGTACGCTCTCCAAGCAGAACTCGCACCTGATTCAGCGGCTTGGGGTCTGAATTTGTCACTGGTAATGGGAACGTCAGCTTGAGGCACGGGACCACTTGATATCTTGTTGGCATTGTGGTCGTAGGTCACAGCCTTGGGCTCACGTGAAACAATACTCGAAGCTCCCTTTGTGTCGGCTGTGGGGTTCGCCGGTTCATCCGCTTCCGCGGGGAAGTTGGAGCTTTGAGGCAGATCCTTTGGAGAGACGGCCCCGGCAAGCGAGTCCGTGGTGTCCTGGTTCGTAGACCTGTTGCCTGAGATCAAAGTGTGGAACACAACGTCAGAAGGAACACTTCCCATTCAAGACCAGAAGAGTCAGACACTTACCATGTTGGACCGGCAGGCTAGCAGCGCCGCTAATCAGCAGCACGCAGATCCAAGTTAATCTGGAGGACAACAATGTACACGCTTAGCAAAGCGCTTAGCTAACTTGAGTGAAAGACAAAGTTACCTTGCAGAGAGTCCCGGCCCCATGGTTGCAACCTGAGTAGGTCTAGCTGGACCAACTCAGTGGACGGAAGTGAAGCAGAAGGAGGCTGCTGCTGCTTAAATGCTCCCCACTAATCAGCGGCATTGGAAACACCTGCTGCCCACGCAGCAGTCACAGCTGCAGCTACTTGGACCGCCGGCAGCTAATCAGTGTTGGCCACACACTTTTACTTTGAAGGGACGCATTGAAAACCATTGCAACAAACAGTCACATGATTAGGAAGACTAGGTGTGTGTCCACTTCATTAGGTACAGTCTAGCACCTTCTGACACAACAACTCTGTTTCATTTCCTGTTCTGCTGAGACGTGGCGTCCCTAATGAATTGTCAGTCTTCTGACAGGTGCATTCCTTTTCATCACATTGCAACGCCACACACAAGTCAGACCTTCAAAATAAAGTGCCCTAAAGGCTCTTTGAAGCTTTTGTTCAGCGCTAGGAGGTCAAAGGTCACCCGGCGGAGCGGCGGCCTGGAGGACACGCGCCCCACTTTCATCTTTGCAAGAGTCCAGATCCTTTCATGGCTCAGGTGTGTCCTCGGGCTGGACGAGACGCTGCAGACCGAGATCCACCAGCGCTTAGTTCCTAAAACTACACGTCAGAGAAGGTTTTATGCTCAAACACTCAGTCGCCACAGTTGGACCACAAAACTAAAAAAACCTTGACAGTAATGCTCTTTCAGATTATTGACCATAGATTTTACAGAAAAAAAACGTTTAGAAGTCAGAATTGTAAAATTTTTACAAACTATTCCATTTAAAATTAAAGATATACTTTTTTCAATTTACAGCAATGCACTGGAAAAACGACGAGTGGAGATTCTACGATAAAAAAATGACAAATCAGACGCCGAATTTGACCGTAAAACTAAAAGTATACTGTTGTTTTTAATTTAAATGAATGCACTGTAAAATTATTGACAGTAGAATTTACAGTAAATAGAAAAAAAAAACCCTGACAGCTCAGAAACCAGAATTTTTTTATTTTTTTTTTACAAACTTTACCATTTTTTCCAACACAATTTAAAATGTCAAGTATTTTTCAAAGTACAACAATGCACTGTAAAAACAACTGCAGATTTTACAATAAATGACTATTAAAATAACAATGGTATAATTTTTCCATTTACACAAAACACTGTGAAAATAATGACAGTAGATTTTACGGTAAAAAAATGACAGCTCAGAAGGCAAATATTACAATTTTTACAAATTTACAATTAAAAATGTAAAATGTACCGTTTTTTTCTATTCACGGCAATGCACTGGAAAAACAAGGACTGTAGATTTTAGGACAAAAAAAAAAGACAAATCGGAAGCCAGAATTTGACCGTAAAACTAAAAGTATAATGTTTTTTTTCATTTACATGAATGCACTGTAAAATTATTGACGGTAGAATTTACGGTAAATAGAAAAAAAAACACTGACAGCTCAGAAACCAGAATTTTTATTTTTTTTACAAACTTTACCATTTTTTTCAAACACAATTTAAAATGTGAAGTATTTTTCAAAGTACAACAATGCACTGTAAAAACAACTGCAGAATTTACAATAAACAACTATAAAAATAACAACGGTATAATTTTTCCATTTACATTAAACACTGTGAAAATAATGACAGTAGATTTTACGGTAAAAAAATGACAGCTCAGAAGGCAAATATTAAAATTTTTTACAAATTTACAATTAAAAATGTAAAATGTACCGTTTTTTTCTATTTACAGCAATGCGCTGGAAAAACAAGGACTGTAGATTTTAGGACAAAAAAAAAGACAAATCGGAAGCCAGAATTTGACCGTAAAACTAAAAGTATAATGTTTTTTTTCATTTACATGAATGCACTGTAAAATTATTGACGGTAGAATTTACGGAAAATAGAAAAAAAAAACCCTGACAGCTCAGAAACCAGAATTTTTAATTTTTTACAAACGTTTCCATTTTTTTCAAACACAATTTAAAATGTAAAGTATTTTTCAAAGTACAACAATGCACTGTAAAAACAACTGCAGAATTTACAATAAACGACTATAAAAATAACAACGGTATAATTTTTCCATTTACATTAAACACTGTGAAAATAATGACAGTAGATTTTATGGTAAAAAAAATGACAGCTCAGAAGGCAAACATTAAAATTTTTACAAATTTACAATTAAAAATGTAAAATGTACCGTTTTTTTCTATTCACGGCAATGCACTGGAAAAACAAGGACTGTAGATTTTAGGACAAAAAAAAGACAAACTGGAAGCCAGAATTTGACCGTAAAACTAAAAGTATAATGTTTTTTTTCATTTACGTGAATGCACTGTAAAATTATTGACGGTAGAATTTACGGTAAATAGAAAAAAAACCACTGACAGCTCAGAAACCAGAATTTTTTAATTTTTACAAACTTTACAAATTTTTTTTTAACACAATTTAAAATGTAAAGTCTTTTTCAAAGTACAACAATGCACTGTAAAAACAACTGCAGAATTGACAATAAATGACTATAAAAATAACAATGGTATAATTTTTCCATTTACATTAAACACTGTAAAAGTAATGACAGTAGACTTTACGGTCAAAAATGACAGCTCAGAAGGCAGAATATTAACATTTTTACAAATTTGATTATTTAAAATGTACTGTTTTTCAATTTAAAGTAATGAGCTGGAAAAACAAGGACTGTAAATTTTCGACAAAAAAATGGCAAATCAGAAGCCAGAATTTGACCGTAAAATTAGTACTGTTTTTCTTCCATGCACTGTAAAATTATTGACGGTAGAATTTACAGTAAATAGAAGAAAAACCTGACAGCTCAGAAATCGGATTTCACAAATTGTATATATATATTTTTTTTTTACAAATCTGAACAATTTAAAATATAAAGTATATTGTTTTTTTTTATATTACAACAATGCACTGTAAAAATAACTGCAGAATTTACCATAAATGACTATAAAAATAACAACGGTATAATATTTCCATTTACATTAAACACTGTGAAAATAATGACAGTAGATTTTACGGTAAAAAATTACAGTTTAGAAGGCAAATTTTACAATTTTTACAAATGTACAATTAAAAATGTAAAATGTACCGGTTTTTTCTATTTACAGCAATGCACTGGAAAAAACAAGGAATGTAGATTTTAGGACAAAAAAAAAGACAAATCAGAAGCCAGAATTTGACCGTAAAACTAAAAGTTTTTTTCATGGACATTAATGCACTGTTAAAATTATTGACTGTAAAATTTTAGGTAGAAAAAAAATGACAGAATTTTACAATTTCCTTTTTTTTTTAAAATTTTTTTTAACAAATTTTTAAAAAAAATAAAAAATGAAAATTTTTAAGTATAATGTTTTTTTCATTTTACAACAATGCACTGTCAAAACAACGACTGTAGATTTTACAATAACTGGTAACAATGGTATAATTGTTCCATTTACATCAATGCACTCTAAGAATAATGACAGTAGATTTTACAGTAAAATACGGACAGCTCATAAGGCAGAATTTTCTCGTAAAATTTCAAGTGTACTCTTTTTCAATTTACAGCAGGGGTGTCCAAAGTGTGGCCTGGGGGCCATTTGTGGAATAGCAGAAAATAATTGATAAGCACTTCATTAAAGTGTTAAAAATAATTCATATATAAATAATTGTTGTACTTTCAGTAGTTAAATATCTACAGATCAACTTCAGATCTGTCCATTGACATAAAGTTATGTTTTATGCCTTTTATGTGAAAACCCTCTTTAAAAACAACAACAACAAACCCCCCCACGAAATATGTGATAAAATAAAATGCTCAAAGTGGAATATTTGATGTGAAGTAAATGGAACCCTAAATAGATCAAACATTCATAACAAAATTGATTTTAATTCAGTGTTTTTTTGTTGAGCAATGACAATTACAAAAATTACAATAAAGGTCTCAGGGCTCCAAAAGGGTCCCACTCATTAAAGTGTTAAAAATAGTCATACTTTTTTTTTTTTTTTTTTACTTTTAACGCTTAAATCTGTAAATACATTTCAGATCTTACCATCAGTTCTAGTTGTTTATTATTTTTTGAGCTATCAGTGTCTAAAAAACAAACAAGAAATCACACTAAAAGTCTTGGGTAGCCAAAAGGGTCCCACTCATAAAAGTGTTTAAAAAAATGTTTTTAAACTTTTAACGCTTAAATCTGTAGATCGATTTCAGATCTATCCATCAGTTATAGTTGTTTATTATTTTTTGAGCTATGACAGTTAAAAAAAAAAAAAAAGACACTGAAGGTCTCGGGGACCCAAAAGGGTCCCACTCATAAAAGTGTTAAAAATAGTCAAACTTTTTTATTTTATTTTATTTATTTTTTACTTTTAACGCTTAAATCTGTAAATCAGTTTCAGATCAATCCATCAGTTATAGTTGTTTATTAATTTTTGAGCTACGATAGTCTAAAAAACAAACAAGAAATCACACTTCAAAGTCTTGGGTAGCCAAAAGGGTCCCACTCATAAAAGTCTTAAAAATAGTCATACTTATTTTTGTTTTGTTTTTAACTTTTAACGCTTAAATCTGTAGATCAATTTCAGATCTATCCATCAGTTCTAGGTATTTATTATTGTTTGAGCTATGACAGTTAAAAAAAACAAACAAACAAACAAACAAAAAAATGACACTGAAGGTCTCGGGGACCCAAAAGGGTCCCACTTATAAAAGTGTTAAAAATAATCATCCTTTTTTTTCAATTTTATTTTTAGATTTTATTTTTTTTTACTTTTAACGCTTCTATCCATCAGTTATAGTTGTTTATTATTTTTTGAGCTACGACTGTCTAAAAAAACTAACAAGAAATCACACTAAAAGTCTTGAGTAGCCAAAAGGGTCCCACTCATAAAAGTCTTAAAAAATAGTCATACTTATTTTTTTTTACTTTTAACGCTTAAATCTGTAGATCAATTTCAGATCTATCCATCAGTTATAGTTATTTTTTTTTTTTTTTTTAGCTATGACAGTTAAAAAAAAAAAAAAAAAAAAAAAAGGACACTGAAGGTCTCGGGGACCCAAAAGGGTCCCACTTATAAAAGTGTTAAAAATAGTCATACTTTTTTTTTTTTTTTTAACTTTTAACTTTTCATGTTAAAATCTGTAATAAATTTCAGGTCTTATAGTTTTAGTTGTTTCTTATTTTTTGAGCTATGACAGTTTAAAAAACAAAAAAACAAAACCAATTACACTGAAGTCTCGGGGACCCAAAAGTGTTAAAAAAAAACGCTTAAATCTGTAGATCAATTTCAGATCTATCCATCAGTTCTAGTTATTTATTATTTTTTGAGCTATGACAGTTAAAAAAACAAACAAACAAAAAAAATGACACTGAAGGTCTCGGGGACCCAAAAGGGTCCCACTCATAAAAGTGTTAAAAATAGTCATACTTTTAAAAAAATTTTAACTTTTAACTTTTAATGCTAAAATCTGTAAATACATTTCAGATCTTATAGTTTTAGTTGTTTCTTATTTTTTGAGCTATGACAGTTAAAAAAAAAAATGACACTGAAGGTCTCGGGGACCCAAAAGGGTCCCACTCATAAAAGTGTTAAAAAAAGTCATACTATTTTTTTTTTTACTTTTTACTTTTAACGCTTAAATCTGTACATCAATTTCAGATCTATCCATCAGTTGTAGTTATTTATTATTTATTGAGCTACGACAGTTAAAAAAACAAACAAACAAAAAAAGGACACTGAAGGTCTCGGGGACCCAAAAGGGTCCCACTCATAAAAGTGTTAAAAATAGTCATACTTTTTTTTTATATACTTTTAACTTTTAACGCTTAAATCTGTAGATCAATTTCAGATCCATCCATCAGTTACAGTTGTTTATTATTTTTTGAGCTATGACAGTTAAAAAAACAAACAAACAAACAAAAAAAAATTACACTGAAGGTCTCGGTTTTTCTCATTTTTTTCTGTTTTTAACTTTTAACTTTTCATGCTAGAATCTGTAAATAAAGTACATTTCAGATCTCATAGTTCTAGTTGTTTATTATTTTTTTGAGCTATGACAGTTTAAAAAACAAAAAAACAAAAACAATTACACTGAAGTCTCAGGGACCCAAAAGTGTTTAAAAAAACGCTTAAATCTGTAGATCAATTTCAGATCTATCCATCAGTTCTAGTTATTTATTATTTTTTGAGCTATGACAGTTAAAAAAACAAACAAACAAAAAAAAGGACACTGAAGGTCTCGGGGACCCAAAAGGGTCCCACTCATAAAAGTGTTAAAAATAGTCATACTTTTTTTTGTATATACTTTTAACGCTTAAATCTGTACATCAATTTCAGATCCATCCATCAGTTGTAGTTATTTATTATTTTATGAGCTATGACAGTTAAAAAAAACAAACAAACAAACAAACAAAAAAATGACACTGAAGGTCTCGGGCCCACTTATAAAAGTGTTAAAAATAGTCATACTTTTTTTTTTTAACTTTAAACTTTTCATGCTAAAATCTGTAAATAAATTTTGGATCTTATAGTTTTAGTTGTTTCTTATTTTTTGAGCTATGACAGTTAAAAAAAATTACACTGAAGGTCTCGGGGACCCAAAAGGGTCCCACTCATAAAAGTGTTAAAAATAGTCATACTTTTTTTTGTTTTTAACTTTTAACTTTTCATGCTAGAATCTGTAAATACAGTACATTTCAGATCTTATAGTTCTAGTTGTTTATTATTTTTTGAGCTATGACAGTTTAAAAAACAAAAAAACAAAAACAATTACACTGAAGTCTCGGGGACCCAAAAGGGTCCCACTCATAAAAGTGTTTAAAAAAAGTCATACCTTTTTTTTTTTACTTTTTACTTTTAACGCTTAAATCTGTACATCAATTTCAGATCTATCCATCAGTTGTAGTTATTTATTATTTTTTGAGCTACGACAGTAAAAAAAAAAAGGGTCCCACTTATAAAAGTGTTAAAAATAGTCATACTTTTTAATTTTTTTTAACTTTTAACTTTTCATGCTAAAATCTATAAATAAATTTCAGATCTTATAGTTTTAGTTGTTTCTAATTTTTTGAGCTATGACAGTTTAAAAAAAAATTACACTGAAGGTCTCAGGGACCCAAAAGGGTCCCACTCATAAAAGTGTTAAAAATAGTCATACTTTTTTTTTTTTTTTTTAACTTTTCATGCTAAAATCTGTAAATAAATTTCAGATCTTATAGTTTTAGTTCTAGTTGTTTATTATTTTTTGAGCTATGACAGTTTAAAAAACAAAAAAACAAAAAAACAAAACCAATTACACTGAAGTCTCGGGGACCCAAAAGTGTTAAAAAAAAAACGCTTAAATCTGTAGATCAATTTCAGATCTATCCATCAGTTGTAGTTATTTATTATTGTTTGAGCTACGACAGTAAAAAAAACAAACAAACAAAAAAAGGACACTGAAGGTCTCGGGGACCCAAAAGGGTCCCACTTATAAAAGTGTTAAAAATAGTCATACTTTTTTTCTTTTTTTTTTTAACTTTTCACTTTTCATGCTAAAATCTATAAATAAATTTCAGATCTTAAAGTTTTAGTTGTTTCTTATTTTTTGAGCTATGACAGTTTAAAAAAAATGACACTGAAGGTCTCGGGGACCCAAAAGGGTCCCACTTATAAAAGTGTTAAAAATAGTCACACTTTTTTTGTTTTTAACTTTTAACTTTTCATGCTAGAATCTGTAAATAAATTTCAGATCTTATAGTTCTAGTTGTTTATTATTTTTTGAGCTATGACAGTTTAAAAAACAAACAAACACAAAAAATGACACTGAAGGTCTCAGGGACCCAAAAGGGTCCCACCTATAAAAGTGTTAAAAATAGTCACACTTTTTTTTTGTTTTTAATTTTTGACTTTTCATGCTAGAATCTGTAAATAAATGTCAGATCTTATAGTTCTAGTTGTTTCTTATTTTTGGAGCTATGACAGTTAAAAAAAAAAAAATGACACTGAAGGTCTCGGGGACCCAAAATGGTCCCACTCATAAAAGTGTTAAAAATAGTCATACTTTTTTTTTTTTTTTACTTTTTACTTTTAACGCTTAAATCTGTACATCAATTTCAGATCTATCCATCAGTTGTTTCTTATTTATTATGTTTTGAGCTACGACAGTTAAAAAAACAAACAAACAAAAAAATGACACTGAAGGTCTCGGGGACCCAAAAGGGTCCCACTAATAAAAGTGTTTAAAAAAGTCATACTTTTTTTTAATTTTTTACTTTTAACGCTTAAATCTGTACATCAATTTCAGATCTATCCATCAGTTGTAGTTATTTATTATTTTTTGAGCTACGACAGTAAAAAAAAAAAAAACACACAAAAAATGACACTGAAGGTCTCAGGGACCCAAAAGGGTCCCAGTTATAAAAGTGTTAAAAATAGTCATACTTTTTTTGTTTTTAACTTTTAACTTTTCATGCTAGAATCTGTAAATACAGTACATTTCAGATCTTATAGTTCTAGTTGTTTATTATTTTTTGAGCTATGACCGTTTAAAAAACAAACAAACACAAAAAATGACACTGAAGGTCTCGGGGACCCAAAAGGGTCCCACTTATAAAAGTGTTAAAAATAGTCACACTTTTTTTTTTGTTTTTAACTTTTGACTTTTCATGCTAAAATCTGTAAATAAATGTCAGATCTTACAGTTCTAGTTGTTTATTATTTTTTGAGCTATGACAGTTAAAAAAACAAACAAAAAAATTACACTGAAGTCTAGGGGACCCAAAAGGGTCCCACTTATAAAAGTGTTAAAAATAGTCATACTTTTTTTTTGTTTTTAACTTTTAACTTTTCATGCTAGAATCTGTAAATAAATGTCAGATCTTACAGTTCTAGTTGTTTATTATTTTTTGAGCTATGACAGTTTAAAAAACAAACAAACACAAAAAATGATACTGAAGGTCTCGGGGACCCAAAAGGGTCCCACTTATAAAAGTGTTAAAAATAGTCATACTTTTTTTTTGTTTTTAACTTTTAACTTTTCATGCTAGAATCTGTAAATAAATGTCAGATCTTACAGTTCTAGTTGTTTATTATTTTTTGAGCTATGACAGTTAAAAAAACAAACAAACACAAAAAATGACACTGAAGGTCTCAGGGACCCAAAAGGGTCCCACTTATAAAAGTGTTAAAAATAGTCATACTTTTTTTTTTTTTTTTAACTTTTCACTTTTCATGCCAGAATCTGTAAATAAATTTCAGATCTTATAGTTTTAGTTGTTTCTTATTTTTTGAGCTATGACAGTTAAAAAAAAAAGAAAAAAGACTCTGAAGGTCTCGGGGACCCAAAAGGGTCCCACTTATAAAAGTGTTAAAAATAGTCATATTTTTTTTTGTTTTTAACTTTTCATGCTAGAATCTGTAAATAAATGTCAGATCTTATAGTTCTAGTTGTTTATTATTTTTTGAGCTATGACCGTTTAAAAAACAAACAAACACAAAAAATGACACTGAAGGTCTCGGGGACCCAAAAGGGTCCCACTTATAAAAGTGTTAAAAATAGTCACACTTTTTTTTTTGTTTTTAACTTTTGACTTTTCATGCTAAAATCTGTAAATAAATGTCAGATCTTACAGTTCTAGTTGTTTATTATTTTTTGAGCTATGACAGTTAAAAAAACAAACAAAAAAATTACACTGAAGTCTAGGGGACCCAAAAGGGTCCCACTTATAAAAGTGTTAAAAATAGTCATACTTTTTTTTTGTTTTTAACTTTTAACTTTTCATGCTAGAATCTGTAAATAAATGTCAGATCTTACAGTTCTAGTTGTTTATTATTTTTTGAGCTATGACAGTTTAAAAAACAAACAAACACAAAAAATGATACTGAAGGTCTCGGGGACCCAAAAGGGTCCCACTTATAAAAGTGTTAAAAATAGTCATACTTTTTTTTTGTTTTTAACTTTTAACTTTTCATGCTAGAATCTGTAAATAAATGTCAGATCTTACAGTTCTAGTTGTTTATTATTTTTTGAGCTATGACAGTTAAAAAAACAAACAAACACAAAAAATGACACTGAAGGTCTCAGGGACCCAAAAGGGTCCCACTTATAAAAGTGTTAAAAATAGTCATACTTTTTTTTTTTTTTTTAACTTTTCACTTTTCATGCCAGAATCTGTAAATAAATTTCAGATCTTATAGTTTTAGTTGTTTCTTATTTTTTGAGCTATGACAGTTAAAAAAAAAAGAAAAAAGACTCTGAAGGTCTCGGGGACCCAAAAGGGTCCCACTTATAAAAGTGTTAAAAATAGTCATATTTTTTTTTGTTTTTAACTTTTCATGCTAGAATCTGTAAATAAATGTCAGATCTTATAGTTCTAGTTGTTTATTATTTTTTGAGCTATGACCGTTTAAAAAACAAACAAACACAAAAAATGACACTGAAGGTCTCGGGGACCCAAAAGGGTCCCACTTATAAAAGTGTTAAAAATAGTCACACTTTTTTTTTTGTTTTTAACTTTTGACTTTTCATGCTAAAATCTGTAAATAAATGTCAGATCTTACAGTTCTAGTTGTTTATTATTTTTTGAGCTATGACAGTTAAAAAAACAAACAAAAAAATTACACTGAAGTCTAGGGGACCCAAAAGGGTCCCACTTATAAAAGTGTTAAAAATAGTCATACTTTTTTTTTGTTTTTAACTTTTAACTTTTCATGCTAGAATCTGTAAATAAATGTCAGATCTTACAGTTCTAGTTGTTTATTATTTTTTGAGCTATGACAGTTTAAAAAACAAACAAACACAAAAAATGATACTGAAGGTCTCGGGGACCCAAAAGGGTCCCACTTATAAAAGTGTTAAAAATAGTCATACTTTTTTTTTGTTTTTAACTTTTAACTTTTCATGCTAGAATCTGTAAATAAATGTCAGATCTTACAGTTCTAGTTGTTTATTATTTTTTGAGCTATGACAGTTAAAAAAACAAACAAACACAAAAAATGACACTGAAGGTCTCAGGGACCCAAAAGGGTCCCACTTATAAAAGTGTTAAAAATAGTCATACTTTTTTTTTTTTTTTTAACTTTTCACTTTTCATGCCAGAATCTGTAAATAAATTTCAGATCTTATAGTTTTAGTTGTTTCTTATTTTTTGAGCTATGACAGTTAAAAAAAAAAGAAAAAAGACTCTGAAGGTCTCGGGGACCCAAAAGGGTCCCACTTATAAAAGTGTTAAAAATAGTCATATTTTTTTTTGTTTTTAACTTTTCATGCTAGAATCTGTAAATAAATGTCAGATCTTATAGTTCTAGTTGTTTATTATTTTTTGAGCTATGACCGTTTAAAAAACAAACAAACACAAAAAATGACACTGAAGGTCTCGGGGACCCAAAAGGGTCCCACTTATAAAAGTGTTAAAAATAGTCACACTTTTTTTTTTGTTTTTAACTTTTGACTTTTCATGCTAAAATCTGTAAATAAATGTCAGATCTTACAGTTCTAGTTGTTTATTATTTTTTGAGCTATGACAGTTAAAAAAACAAACAAAAAAATTACACTGAAGTCTAGGGGACCCAAAAGGGTCCCACTTATAAAAGTGTTAAAAATAGTCATACTTTTTTTTTGTTTTTAACTTTTAACTTTTCATGCTAGAATCTGTAAATAAATGTCAAATCTTACAGTTCTAGTTGTTTATTATTTTTTGAGCTATGACAGTTAAAAAAACAAACAAACACAAAAAATGACACTGAAGGTCTCAGGGACCCAAAAGGGTCCCACTTATAAAAGTGTTAAAAATAGTCATACTTTTTTTTTTTTTTTTAACTTTTCACTTTTCATGCCAGAATCTGTAAATAAATTTCAGATCTTATAGTTTTAGTTGTTTCTTATTTTTTGAGCTATGACAGTTAAAAAAAAAAGAAAAAAGACTCTGAAGGTCTCGGGGACCCAAAAGGGTCCCACTTATAAAAGTGTTAAAAATAGTCATTTTTTTTTTTTTTTTAACTTTTCATGCTAGAATCTGTAAATAAATGTCAGATCTTATAGTTCTAGTTGTTTATTATTTTTTGAGCTATGACAGTTTAAAAAACAAACAAACACAAAAAATGACACTGAAGGTCTCAGGGACCCAAAAGGGTCCCACTAATAGAAGTGTTAAAAATAGTCACACTTTTTTTTTGTTTTTAACTTTTGACTTTTCATGCTAGAATCTGTAAATAAATGTCAGATCTTATAGTTCTAGTTGTTTATTATTTTTTGAGCTATGACAGTAAAAAAAAACAAAAAAAAAACACAAAAAATGACACTGAAGGTCTTGGGGACCCAAAAGGGTCCCACTTATAAAAGTGTTAAAAATAGTCATACTTTTTTTTTTTTTTACTTTTTACTTTTAACGCTTAAATCTGTACATCAATTTCAGATCTATCCATCAGTTGTAGTTATTTATTATTTTTTTTAGCTACGACAGTTAAAAAAACAAACAAACAAAAAATGACACTGAAGGTCTCGGGGACCCAAAAGGGTCCCACTAATAAAAGTGTTAAAAATAGTCATACTTTTTTTCGTTTTTAACTTTAAACTTTTCATGCTAGAATCTGTAAATAAATTTCAGATCTTATAGTTCTAGTTGTTTATTATTTTTTGAGCTATGACAGTTAAAAAAAAATGACACTGAAGGTCTCAGGGACCCAAAAGGGTCCCACTAATAAAAGTGTTAAAAATAGTCATACTTTTTTTTGTTTTTAACTTTTAACTTTTCATGCTAGAATCTGTAAATAAATGATAAAATATAGTTCTAGTAGTTTATTATTTATTGAGCTACGACAGTTAAAAAAAGGTTAGTCATCACTGCAACATTTCACCTGTTTGCTCTATTATTCCACTTTTGTTTACATTTGTTAATGCAATTGAGTTTTAAAACATGTCAAACGGACCTTGAGCCGCACCGGTCTCCCGAGGAGGTCCAACGCGCTGATCCAGGTCCGCAAGAGTCCCTCAGAGGTCAGTGGACCTGACCCGGGATGTGGTAAGAGTCTCCGTAGGGCATCATGTCCAAAGAAATGTCGGCCTCGCACTGCAGGACGGCGGCGGGCAGGAGCGGGTCGGCGCGGCGGCACGAGTCGTCGGAGACCAGCGAGACCTTGTGGAAGTCCTGCTGGGGGTCGGCGCAGGCCTCCTTGTGCAGGGTGCTGTCGTGGTGGTAGGACACCAGCTCGTTGCTGAAGTCCACCGCCTCCACGGCCGAGCTGGAGCAGAAGCGGTTGCAGCCCAGGATGGTGGCGAAGGCCTTGCGGAAGTCGGCGTTGAAGGCGTAGATGACGGGGTTGAGCGAGGAGTTGGCCCAGCCGCACCACACGAAGATGCTGAAGGTGGTGTCGCTGACGCACGGCGCCGCGTCGGGCGCGTCCGCCTCGCAGAAGGGAACCACGCAGTTGAGCACGAAGAAGGGCAGCCAGCAGCAGACGAAGACGCCCACGATGACGGACAGCGTCTTCAGCACTTTGGTCTCCCGCTTGAAGGAACTTTTCAGCGAGTTCTCGTCCTGCGTGGACGCGCGGTGAGGCCGCGTCTTGCAGGGCGCCGCGCGCTCAAGCGAGGAGATGCGGCGGATCTGCGTCTGCGCGATGCGGAAGATGCGCGTGTAGGTGCCCACCATGATGAGGACGGGGATGTAGAAGCTGACGAGCGACGACGCCACGGCGTAGCTGCGGCTCAGGCTGGCGTTGCACGCGTCCTCCTCCGCGGGGGGGTACGGCGGCGGCGGCTCGGCGCGCGCGCGGTGCCAGTTGAGCTGCACCGGGATGAAGGAGATGAGGATGGACAGCGTCCACGCCACGCCGATCATCACGAAGGCGAAGCGGCGCGTCATCTTGCGCTCGTAGCGGAAGGGGCTGGAGATGGCCCAGTAGCGGTCCATGCTGATGATGCACAGGTTGAGGATGGACGCCGTGGAGCACATGATGTCGAACGCCACCCACGTGTCGCAGAAGCGCCCGAAGAGCCAGACGCCCGCCACCTCCGAGACGGCGCGCCACGGCATGACGAGCACGGCCACGAAGAGGTCGGACACGGCCAGCGAGATGACGAAGGAGTTGGTGACTTTGGAGCGCAGGTGGCGGAACTTGACCACGGCGGCGCACACCAGCGTGTTGCCGAGCAGCGTGGACACGATGAGCGCGCACAGCACGCAGCCGGTGAGCGCGCGGCCCACGCTCACCTCACCCCCCGGGGGGTCGTCCCGGGGCTCCGGCGTCTGGTTGCGCGAGTCCTGCATGCTTGCGCTCTTCCCGCCATCGGCTGATGCTCTGAGAAGCGCGCGTCTGTGCCACGCCCCCCCCCCCCCCCACTCCCCCCCCCCCCCCCCCTTCATCACAAGTGGATGGTCGTCTCGCGTTTAAGAGTATCCACAGCACAAGGAGAACACCGTCAGATTGTTCTTCATCTTTAAAATCACCCAACGTGTCACGTGATCGCATGTGGGCGGGGCCAAACCGCAGTCCGACGTGAAGAAAGTTGAATATTTATTTGAGAAAACTTTACGGTGTGAGAAAAAAATTGAAAAGGAGTTTTACCTTTGCAACCTCATTATAATAAATACATACATAAATGATCATTTATAATTAATAATTAATTTAAATAATTAATCATTATAATTCATTACAACTATTAAAATACATTTAAATACATTAATTTAATTTAATTAATTTAAATAATTACAATTAATTTAAATAAATAAATGTAAGTTTCTCAATACCCGACCTGATTTTTCTGCCTTTAAAAAATATCAATACCACAATATTCTTTATTAATAATACCAAATTATTATTTATTATGAATACCAAATTATTCTTTATCAATAATACCAAATTATTATTTATCAATAATACCAAATATTATTTATTAATGCTATCAAATGATTTCTTATTAATAATACCAAAATATGTGGGCGGGGCCAAACCACAGTCTGACGTGAAGAAAGTTGAACAACAACATTCATTTGAGAAAACTTTACAGTATGAGAACAAAATTGAAAAGGAATTTTACCTTTGCAACCTCATTATAATAAATACATACATAAATGATCATTTATAATTAATAACTAATTTAAATAATTAATCATTATAATTCATTACAACTATTAAAATACATTTAAATACATTAATTTAATTTAATTAATTTAAATAATTACAATTAATTTAAATAATTAAATAAATAAATGTAAGTTTCTCAATACCCGACCTGATTTTTCTGCCTTTAAAAAATATCAATACCACAATATTCTTTATTAATAATACCAAATTATTATTTATAATGAATACCAAATTATTCTTTATCAATAATACCAAATTATTCTTTATCAATAATACCAAATTATTATTTATCATGAATACCAAAATATTCTTTATTAATAATACCAAATTATTATTTATTAATAATACCAAATATTATTTATTAATGCTATCAAACGATTTCTTATTAATAATACCAAAATATGTGGGCGGGGCCAAACCACAGTCTGACGTGAAGAAAGTTGAACAACAACATTCATTTGAGAAAACTTTACAGTATGAGAACAAAATTGAAAAGGAATTTTACCTTTGCAACCTCATTATAATAAATACATACATAAATGATCATTTATAATTAATAATTAATTTAAATAATTAATCATTATAATTCATTACAACTATTAAAATACATTTAAATACATTAATTTAATTTAATTAATTTAAATAATTACAATTAATTTAAATAATTAAATAAATAAATGTAAGTTTCTCAATACCCGACCTGATTTTTCTGCCTTTAAAAAATATCAATACCACAATATTCTTTATTAATAATACCAAATTATTATTTATTAGGAATACCAAATTATTCTTTATCAATAATACCAAATTATTCTTTATCAATAATACCAAATTATTATTTATCATGAATACCAAAATATTCTTTATTAATAATACCAAATTATTATTTATTAATAATACCAAATATTATTTATTAATGCTATCAAACGATTTCTTATTAATAATACCAAAATATGTGGGCGGGGCCAAACCACAGTCTGACGTGAAGAAAGTTGAACAACAACATTCATTTGAGAAAACTTTACAGTATGAGAACAACATTGAAAAGGAGTTTTACCTTTGCAACACTCATTATAATAAATAAATAAATGACAATTTATAATTCGTAATTATTTTAAATAATTAATAATTATAATTAATTAAAATATTATAATTCATTTAAATCAATTAATTTAATTTAATTAATAAAAATAATGATAAACAATTTAAATAATTAAATAAATAAATGTAAGTTTCTCAATACCCGACCAGATTTTTGTGCCTTTAAAAAATTATTAATACCACAATATTCTTTATTAATAATACCAAGTTATTATTTATTAATAATACCAAATTATTATTTATCAATAATACCAAATTATTCTTTATTATGAATATCAAAATATTCTTTATTACTAATACCAAATTATTATTTATTAATAATACCAAATTAGTCTTTATTTATAATACCAAATAATCTTTATTAATGGTATCAAATGATTTCTTATTAATAATACCAAAATATGTGGGCGGGGCCAAACCACAGTCTGACGTGAGGAAAGTTGAGCAACATTTATTTGAGAAAACTTTACAGTATGAGAAAAAAATTGAAAAGGAATTTTAAATAAATAAATGTAAGTTTCTCAATACCCGACCTAATTTTTGTGCCTTTAAAAAATGATGAATACCACAATATTCTTTATTAATAACACCAAATTATTATTTATTAATATTACCAAATTATTATTTATTACTAATCCCAAATTATTATTTATTAGTGATACCAAATCAATCTTCATTTATAATACAAAATATTCTTTATTAATGGTATCAAATGATTTCCTTTTAATAACACCAAAATATGTGGGCGGGGCCAAACCACAGTCTGACGTGAAGAAAGTTGAACAACAACATTCATTTGAGAAAACTTTACAGTATGAGAACAAAATACTATTGGCTAACTTGTATATTCATAAATGTAAGTTTCTCAATACCTGATTTTTGTGCCTTTAAAAAAGAATTGGAACTTTACTTTAAAACACTTTCTACCTCTAACAACCAAAAAGCTGTGAAAACTATGATGCTGTGTTCCAAATGTGGATTACTTACGGAACTTGGCTTTACACTTTGTTACATATATATATTTTACATTAATCTTTGGTTACTTTATTGAGTGTACAACCCCCCTGGGGCTGTTTTGTACTGTTTCTGTACTTGTTTTGATTATTATTGTTTCTTTGCTTGTTTGTAAATCTTGCATAGTATTATAATATGAAATGCTGCCCTCTAGTGGACATAGCGCGCCACCGCAGAACATGCATTCTAAAAATATGTTATAATATATGTTAATATGTCATGTTATACAATGTTATATTGATGCTGATAAATACATAAATATTATAGACAAGAAGAAGATAATTGGTGGGTTTTTATTAGATGTTTTATTTGAAATCAACACACAGAAACGGATGAAGTAAATTAGTGCCAATTTTTAAAAAAACAAACAAACTTTAAAACATACATTTTAAAACATCAAAGCGTTTTAATTTGTAATTGGTTTTATTCACAATACTTCCCTCATTTTCTTTTTTACATCCTGTACAAACAGAGCTTTT
The DNA here is from genome assembly GCF_033978785.1 of Entelurus aequoreus. Lineage (NCBI taxonomy): Eukaryota > Metazoa > Chordata > Actinopteri > Syngnathiformes > Syngnathidae > Entelurus > Entelurus aequoreus. The sequence continues at coordinate 5,584,039 of NC_084751.1, forward strand.
ATTTTGAAATCGCCCCGACTTCCGGAGTTACGTTCCTGCTCCTCCGATGACGTCACCATCAGCGCAGAGTGCCGGCGTGCACGCGCGCATGATTCAGCAGCTGCTCGCCGGCGTGCGCGCGGACACGCGAATTGCCGCGCGCCATCCCCGAGCACCGGGGCCGTGCGTGCGTGCGTGCGTGCGCGGACGTTTTTCTTCCGCCACCGGGAGAGCGACACACACACACACCGCGTCCTTTGTCGCCCTGCGGACGAGTGACGTCAGCGGCAGCCCCGCCATTTCCGCATCCTTGGCGCGGCGCGTGGACAGGTGAGTGACTCTCCTTCGTGCACGCGCGTGTTCGCTCACGTACTAGACGAATAAGGTACAGTATACATACGTGCTAGCTATGTACACGCCAATATCGTGTAGTAGACATACGTGAATGACGTACAGTACACACGCCAATATCGTGTGTTGTAGACATACGTAAATGACGTACAGTACACACGTGAATGACGTACGTGAATAGCGTGTCCAGTACGGTGTTTATATGTAAAGAGTGGTCTTAAAATAGCCAAAATCTCAATGGAGTTCTGAACGAGAGTCCTCCTATTATTACGTGAATATCGTGTACGACGTACAGTGTTTATAGGTAAAGATGTGGTCTTAAATGTGGCAAAATCTCAATGGAGTTCTGAACGAGAGTTTTGTCCTTTAGCCAGTCAAGCTAGCATTGTTGTCATCCTCCTACTAATACTTTTTCCACGGATGTAAAACATCAAGCCAGGTGTCAGTCAGCAGGAAGTGAGTCTTTTATTCATGACCTGGTTCCGCTCAGCGACAAGTCTGTCTGGTTTCTGATGACTCGCCATGAAATAATTAGCGCCAAGTTCCCATGCATTATTAAAGGGAGCTGCATTAGCCTGGTGACGTCATCGTTGTCTTGCATATCATTAAAAATGGAGGCTGCGGATGACAAACAGGAAGTGGATGTTGTTGTTGGGGACACAGAGCATCTTTGTGCTGGGTCAATGATGATGGGGGGGGTGTCCTCTGCCAGGTTGCCATGACGACAAAGGAGGGCGGTGCCGCTTAGTTGACGCTCCTCAAGATGACGCCTGATCGTCTCCCACAATCCTTTGCTCCTTTTAGATAAACTTATCAGCTGGTCTGACATCACCTTAACCTTTGACCTCAACGTGACGCGCTCAGTCCAGGACAACTTTTGGTCAGTAATGTGTTAACTCTTTATTAATAATACCACAATATTCTTTATTAATGCTATCACATTATTAGTCATTATTAAAACCACAATATTGTTTATTAATAATACCAAATTATAATTTAATAATAATACCAAATTATTATTTATTATGAATACCAAAATATTCCTTATTAATGGTACCAAATTATTCTGTATTAGTTAATACAAGATTAATCTTTCTTTATAATATCAAATATTCTTTATTAACGGTATCAAATTATTTATTATTATTAATAGCAAAATATGATTTAATAATACTACCAAATATTTTTTATTTATGGTACCGAATTATTCTTTATTAATAATACCACAATATTTGTATTAATAATACCAAATGATTATTTATTAATAATACCAAATTATTCTTTATTAGTGTTACCACAATATTCCTTATTAATGGTACCAAATTAATCTTTATTTATGATCCCAAATCTTTTATTAATGGTATCAAATTATTTCCTATTAATAATACCAAAATATGATGTATTAATAATACCAAATATTTTTTATTTATGGTACCGAATTATTCTTGATTAATAATACCAAAATATGATATATTAATAATACCAAATATTTTTTATTTATGGTACCGAATTATTCTTGATTAATAATACCAAAATATGATATATTAATAATACCAAATATTTTTTATTTATGGTACCAAATTATTCTTGATTAATAATACCAAAATATGATATATTAATAATACCAAATATTTTTTATTTATGGTACTGAATTATTCTTGATTAATAATACCAAAATATTTGTATTAACAATACCAAATTATTCGTTATTAATGTTACCAAATAATTATTTATTAATAATATCAAAATGTTATCTATTAATAATACAAATGATTATGTATTAGTAATACCAAATTATTCCTTATTAATAATACCAAAATATTATTTATTTATAACACAAAATTATTCCTTATTAATGGTACCAAATAATTATATACTAATAATTGCAAAATATTATTTATTAATAATACCAAATTATTCCTTATAAATGGTATCAAATGATTATTTATTAATAATACCAAAATATTCTTTATCAATAATACCAAATTATTCCTTAATAATGGTACCAAATTATTATTTATTAATACCAAAATATGATTTATTAATAATACCAAATATTTTTTATTTATGGTACCAAATTATTCTTTATTAATAATACCAAAATATTTTTTATCAACAATACCAAATTATTCGTTATTAATGGTACCAAATAATGGTACCAATCACAAACAGTGATTCGTTATTTGCACACTGATAACGGAACACAAAGTAGCTCCGCCCCTTTTAACAGTTGTTGCCTTGGAGAGTGTTGAGTCTGGTGTGGGATGCAGAACTGGTCCCGCCTGGATCCAAACTATGAGGACAGTCTGGTGTGGGATGCAGAACTGGTCCCGCTAGGAGGACAGTCTGGTGTGGGATGCAGAACTAGTCCCTCCTGGATCCAAACTCGGAGGACAGTCGGGTGTGGGATGCAGAACTGGTCCCTTCTGGATCCAAACTAGGAGGACAGTCTGGTGTGGGATGCAGAACTGGTCCCTTCTGGATCCAAACTAGGAGGACAGTCTGGTGTGGGATGCAGAACTGGTCCCGCCTGGATCCAAACTATGAGGACAGTCTGGTGTGGGATGCAGAACTAGTCCCACCTGGATCCAAACTAGGAGGACAGTCGGGTGTGGGATGTAGAACTGGTCCCTCCTGGATCCAAACTAGAAAGACAGTCGGGTGTGGGATGCAGAACTGGTCCCGCCTGGATCCAAACTAGGAGGACAGTCGGGTGTGGGATGCAGAACTGGTCCCGCCTGGATCCAAACTATGAGGACAGTCTGGTGTGGGATGCAGAACTACTCCCACCTGGATCCAAACTAGGAGGACAGTCGGGTGTGGGATGTAGAACTGGTCTCTCCTGGATCCAAACTGGGAGGACAGTCTGGTGTGGGATGTAGAACTGGTCCCTCCTGGATCCAAACTAGAAAGACAGTCGGGTGTGGGATGTAGAACTGGTCCCGCCTGGATCCAACCTGGGAGGACATGATGGATGTTGTCTTGCTGCCGGCGTGCCAAATGGAGCATGAGGAGCCACACATGACCTACATAATAGACTGGCAGCCATCTTTCTTGTTTACGTTCAGTGGAGCGCTCAAAGGTCAGCCTTTGCAATACGAGACTGCTAGCAGCGGCTAACGTCCCTCCACAGTGCGACGTAGAAGTCCTAAGTGTACTAGTAAGTACACTCGGTGAAGTGCACTGACAGAAGTAGTTAGTGTACTAGTAAGTATACTTGGTGAAGTGCACTGACATGAGTAGTAAGTGTACTAGTGAGTACGCTTGGTGAAGTGCACTGACAGGAGTAGTAAGTGTACTAGTAAAAATACTTGATGAAGTCCAGTGACAGGAGTAGTAAGTGTACAAGTAAAAATACTTGATGAAGTGCACTGACAGGAGTGGTAAGTGTACTAGTAAGTATACTGGGTGAAGTGCACTGACATGAGTAGTAAGCATACTAGTAAGTATACTGGGTGAAGTGCACTGAAATAAGTAGTAAGCATACTAGCAAGTGTACTTGGTAAAGTCCACTGACATGCGTATTAAGTGTACTTGATGAAGTGACAGGAGTAGTAAGGGTACATCGTGAAGTGTACTGACAGGAGTAGTAAGTGTACTAGTAAGTATACTCTGTGAAGTGCACTGACAGGAGTAGTAAGTGTACTTGGTGGAGTGCACTGACATGAGTAGTAAGCATACTAGTAAGTGTACTTGGTGAAGTGCAGTGGCAGGAGTAGTAAGTTTACTAGTAAGTGCACTGACAGGAGTAGTAAGTGTACTAGTAAGTATACTCTGTGAAGTGCACTGACAGGAGTAGTAAGAGTATTAGTAAGTGTACTTGGTGAAGTGCACTGGCAGGAGTAGTAAGTTTACCAGTAAGTGCACTGACAGGAGTAGTAAGTGTACTAGTAAGTACGTTGGGTGAAGTGCATTAAAATGAGTAGTAAGTGTACTAGTAAGTGTACTTGGTGAAGTGCACTGACAGGAGTAGTAAGTGTACTAGTAAGTAAACTGGGTAAAGTGCACTAACAGGAGTAGTAAGTGTACTGGGTGAAGTGCACTGACAGGAGTAGTAAGTGTACTAGTAAGTACGCTGGGTGAAGTGCATTAAAATGAGTAGTAAGTGTACTAGTAAGTGTACTTGGTGAAGTGCACTGACAGGAGTAGTAAGTGCACTAGCAAGTGTATTAATAAGTGTACTTGGTGAAGTGCACTGACAGGAGTAGTATGTGTACTATTAAGTGTACTGAGTGAAGTGCACTGAAATGAGTAGTAAGTGTACTAGTAAGTGTACTTGGTGAAGTGCACTGACATGAGTAGTAAGTGTACTGGGTGAAGTGCCCTGACTGGAGTAGTAAGTGTACTGGGTGAAGTGCCCTGACTGGAGTAGTAAGTGTACTGGGTGAAGTGCACTGACAGGAGTAGTAAGTGTACTATTAAGTATACTGGGTGAAGTGTGCTGACAGGAGAAGTAAGTGCACTAGTAAGTCTATTAATAAGTGTACTTGGTGAAGTGCACTGACAGGAGTAGTATGTGTACTATTAAGTGTACTGAGTGAAGTGCACTGACATGAGTAGTAAGTGTACTAGTAAGTGTACTTGGTGAAGTGCACTGACATGAGTAGTAAGTGTACTGGGTGAAGTGCCCTGACTGGAGTAGTAAGTGTGCTGGGTGAAGTGCACTGACAGGAGTAGTAAGTGTACTGGGTGAAGTGCACTGACAGGAGTAGTAAGTGTACTGGGTGAAGTGCACTGACTGCAGTAGTAAGTGTACTGGTTGAAGTGCCCTGACTGGAGTAGTAAGTGTACTGGGTCAAGTGCGCTGACATGAGTAGTAAGTGTACTGGGTGAAGTGCACTGACAGGAGTAGTAAGTGTACTGGGTGAAGTGCACTGAGCGTAGTAGGACTGAGAGTATGAGTCAGCACTATCATGGCGAGCTGTTATATAAAGATAAGTGCACCTTTTATCTCCTTCCTCCCTGGAGGCGGTGAAGAATCTCATGATGCTTTGATAAAAGATCTTCTCGGCGCCTGGCGTCAGACGCTCACTTCCTGGCGTCAGACGCTCACTTCCTGGCGTCAGACGCTCACTTCCTGCTCCATCCCGCCGCTGGACGGTGATGAAGATGATGATGGTGATGAAGATGATCTAAGAGGTTCTGATTTGTCCAATCAACACTTTTCTCTTCATCAAGTCAGTGCAGGTAGGACAACTTTGACTTGACCAGGACGTGCTCTATTAGACTTTGTATGTTTTTAATATTTCATACTTTTATGTAATTAAATGTGTTATGTTGTCCCAAATGTTTATCTTGCATTATTTGGTCATTATAGTTATATGTTATTAACATGTTATTATTCATAACATCAAAAGGTTAGTCAACTTTCACACTTCCAGTACACAAACAGCAGACAGACACGCCTTGTTTGCTAGCACCCTGCCTTAGGGGTGTGTGCGTGTGCGTGTGTGTGTGTGTGTGTGTGTGTGTGTGTGTGTGTGTGCGTGTGTGTGTGTGCGTGTGTGTGTGTGTGCGTGCGTGTGTGTGTGTGTGTCACAATGTCACCGTTATTAGGTGCGGTTGTTCTCATTGTGTGTGTTCGCTAAGAAGAGGCGTCACATGTTTGAGGTGTGTGCGTGCGTCAGGAGGCAGCAGCCAATCAGAGAGCTGGTTGTGGTCACATGGGCCCCGTTCACACTGCAGGCAAAGTGGCCCCTATGAGATTTTTTTTTTTTTTGGAGTTCTGTTTTTTTCCTAGCTGACAGTTTACACTGCAAGTAAAATGTCATCTTTATCAGACTCCAGTGTACACGCACACAGGCCTCAATGTGGCCCCAGTTTGGCCCCAATGTGGCGCCAATGTGGTCCCAGTTTGGCCTCAATGTGGCCCCTATGTGGTCCCAGTTTGGCCCCTATGTGGCCCCAATGTGGTCCCAGTTTGGCCCCAATGTGGTCCTAATGTGGCCCCAAAGTGGTCCCAATGTGCTCCTAGTGTGGCCCCAATGTGGTCCCAGTTTGGCCCCAATGTGGTCCTAATGTGGCCCCAAAGTGGTCCCAATGTGCTCCTAGTGTGGCCCCAATGTGGTCCCAGTTTGGCCTCAATGTGGCCCCAATGTGGTCCCAGTTTGGCCCCAATGTGGTACCAGTTTGGCCCCAAAGTGGTCCCAAAGTGGCCCCAATGTGCTCCTAGTGTGCCCCCAACGTGGTCCCAGTTTGGCCTCAATGTGGCCCCAATGTGGTCCCAGTTTGGCCCCAATGTGGTACCAGTTTGGCCCCAAAGTGGTCCCAAAGTGGCCCCAATGTGCTCCTAGTGTGGCACAAGTGGGTCCCCAATGTGGCCTTGACGTCACTTGCATGCGCACTTCGATAAAGTGAAAACAAAAAAAGTTGACCGGGAGGAAGTTGCTACTACTACAAAATAAAATAAAAGTCTTCACACCTTAAAATAAAAGTGTTTTTATGTGAAAATAAGTTAAAGTAATATAAAGTGGATGTATATAGTGTCATATATTTAATGTATATAATGTCACATATTTAATGTATATAGTGTCATGTATTTAATGTATCTAATGTCATATATTTAATATATATAGTGTCACATATTTAATAGATATAGTGTCACATATTTTTTATGTATATAATGTCATATATTTAATGTATGTAGTGTCATATATTTAATGTATATAGTGTCATGTATTTAATGTATATAATGTCACATATTTAATCTATATAGTGTCATATATTTAATGTATATAATGTAATATATCTAATCTATATAGTGTTATATTTTTAATGTATATAATGTCACATTTAATGTATATAATTTAATGTATTTAATGTATATATTGTCACATATTTAATATATAATGTCATATCCATCCATCTTCTTCCGCTTGTCCGAGGTCGGGTCGCGGGGGCAGCAGCCTAAGCAGGGAAGCCCAGTCTTCCCTCTCCCCAGCCACATCGTCCAGCTCTTCCAGGGGGATCCCGAGGCGTTCCCAGGCCAGCCGGGAGACATAGTCTTCCCAATGTGTCCTTGGTCTTCCCCGTGGCCTCCTACCGGTCGGACGTGCCCTAAACACCTCCCTAGGGAGGCGTTCGGGTGGCATCCTGACCAGATGCCCAAACCACCTCATTTGGCTCCTCTCCATGTGGAGGAGCAGCGGCTTTACTTTGAGCTCCTACCGGATGACAGAGCTTCTCACCCTATCTCTAAGGGAGAGACCCAAACTCATTTGGGCCGCTTGTACCCGTGATCTTGTCCTTTCGGTCATAACCCAAAGCTCATGACCATAGGTGAGGATGGGAACGTAGATCGACCGGTAAATTGAGAGCTTTGCCTTCCGGCTCAGCTCCTTCTTCACCACAACGGATCGATACAGCGTCCGCATTACTGAAGGTCCAACCCTCACTGGAAACGTGTCCGACTTACTGCCGGCACTGCGGACCAAGCTCTGACACTGATCATACAGGGAGCGGACCGCCACAATCAGACAGTCCGATACCCCATACTCTCTGAGCACTCCCCACAGGACTTCCCGAGGGACACGGTCCAATGCCTTCTCCAAGTCCACAAAGCACATGTAGACTGGTTGGGCAAACTCCCATGCACCCTCAAGGACCCTGCCGAGAGTATAGAGCTGGTCCACAGTTCCACGACCAGGACGAAAACCACACTGTTCCTCCTGAATCCGAGGTTCGACTATCCGGCGTAGCCTCCTCTCCAGTACACCTGAATAGACCTTACCAAGAAGGCTGAGGAGTGTGATCCCACGATAGTTAGAACACACCCTCCGGTGCCCCTTCTTAAAGAGAGGAACCACCACCCCGGTCTGCCAATCCAGAGGTACCGCCCCCGATGTCCACGCGATGCTGCAGAGTCTTGTCAACCAAGACAGCCCCACAGCATCCAGAGCCTTAAGGAACTCCGGGCGGGTCTCATCTATCTCCGGGGCCTTGCCACCGAGGAGCTTTTTAACTACCTCAGCAACCTCAGCCCCAGAAATAGGAGAGCCCACCACAGATTCCCCAGGAACTTCTTCCTCATAGGAAGACGTGTTGGTGGGATTGAGGAGGTCTTCGAAGTATTCCCTCCACCGATCCACAACATCCGCAGTCGAGGTCAGCAGAACACCATCCTCACCGTACACGGTGTTGATAGTGCACTGCTTCACCTTCCTGAGGCGGTGGATGGTGGTCCAGAATCGCTTTGAAGCCGCCCGTAAGTCGTTTTCCATGGCCTCCCCGAACTCCTCCCATGTCTGAGTTTTTGCTTCCGCGACCGCTGAAGCCGCACACCGCTTGGCCTGTCGGTACCTGTCCGCTGCCTCAGGAGTCCTATGAGCCAAAAGAACCCGATAGGACTCCTTCTTCAGCTTGACGGCATCCCTCCCCGCCGGTGTCCACCAACTGGTTCTAGGATTACCGCCACGACAGGCACCAACTACCTTGCGGCCACAGCTCCAATCAACCGCCTCGACAATAGAGGTGCGGAACATGGTCCACTCGGACTCAATGTCCAGCACCTCCCTCGTGACATGTTCAAAGTTCTTCCGGAGGTGGGAATTGAAACTCTCCCGTACAGGAGACTCTGCCAGACGTTCCCAGCAAACCCTCACAATGCGTTTGGGCCTGCCAGGTCTGTCCGGCATCCTCCCCCACCATTGCAGCCAACTCACCACCAGGTGGTGATCGGTAGAAAGCTCCGCCCCTCTCTTCACTCGAGTGTCCAAAACATGAGGCCGCAAATCCGATGACACAACTACAAAATCGATCATGGAACTGCGGCCTAGGGTGTCCTGGTGCCAAGTGCACATATGGACACCCTATGTTTGAACATGGTGTTCGCCATGGACAATCCGTGACGGGCACAAAAGTCCAATAACAAAACACCACTCGGGTTCAGGTCCGGGCGGCCATTCTTCCCAATCACGCCTCTCCAGGTTTCACTGTCGTTGCCAATATGAGCGTTGAAGTCCCCCAGTAGAACGAGGGAATCACCCGTGGGAACACCCTCAAGTACTCCCTCGAGTGAATCCAAAAAGGGTGGGTACTCTGAGCTGCTGTTTGGCGCGTAACTGCAAACAACAGTCAGGACCCGTCCCCCCCACCCGAAGGCGGAGGGAAGCTACCCTCTCGTCCACCGGGTTGAACTCCAACATGCAGGCTCTGAGCCGGGGGGCAACAAGAATTGCCACCCCAGCCCGTCGCCTCTCACTGCTGGCAACGCCAGAGTGGAAGAGAGTCCAGCCCCTCTCGAGAGAACTGGTTCCAGAGCCCTTGCTGTGCGTCGAAGTGAGTCTGACTATATCTAGCCGGAACTTCTCCACCTCGCACACTAGGTCAGGCTCCTTCCCCCCCAGCGAGGTGACGTTCCACGTCCCAAGAGCTAGCTTCTGTACCCGAGGATCGGACCGCCAAGTGCCCTGCCTTCGGCTCCCGCCCAGCTCACATTGCACCCGGCCTCTATGGCCCCTGCTATGGGTGGTGAGCCCATTGGAGGGGGGACCCACGTTGCCTCTTCGGGCTGTGCCCCTGGAGTTGGGGCACGATGGCGCTTGCCATCGTGCCCCAACTCCGGGCCTGGCTACAGAGGGGGGCCCCGGTGACCCGCGTCCGGGCGAGGGAAATCTGAGTCTCGGTTCTTGTATTTTCATAGAAGTCTTCGAGCTGCTCTTTGTCTGATCCCTCACCTAGGACCTGTTTGTCATATATTTAATGTATATAATGTCACATATTTAATGTTTATAGTGTCACATATTTAATGTATATAATGTCACATATATTGAATGTATATAGTGTCATACATTTATTTTAATGTAATTGTACATATTTAGGTGCGCACTAATCAGCGCTCTGCTCTTCCTCCCCAGCTCTTGCTCAGCAGGTGGTCTATGTCTATGTCCGCCCCCGACATGCCCACCATGGTGTCCAGGTTGCCTAAATTTGCTTCGTGGTCCAAAAGCGGCGCCACACCCGCCTCCCCGACGGCTTCTGCCACCACCCCTGGCCAGCGGGGGGCCAGCAGCGCCTCCACCGGACCCCTCGCCTCCGTGAGACGGACAGGGTTCATCCGCACGCCCACGGACTATTCCACCATGTGGAGGAAAGACCGTGCGGTCACGGAAGGGGGCGGGGCTGACAGGGAGGGGGCTGGGTCAAGGGGTGTCGATGTCAAGCACAATCTGAACAGAACCGCTCCCAATTCTCCGGTGGACTCAAAGAAGCCCTCGTGTCCTGTGAAGGAGTCCAACAAGTCTCAAACAATTCCTGTTTCTAAAAGTGGACTTCCTGTTTCCAAGCGGAAGCCAAGCGGGTCCACCCCGACCAAACTTCCTGCTCTTCCTGGGTCCAAACTTCCAAGCAGAACCAGCAGCTCTGTGAGGCCCCATCGGTGGTCCACTGGTTCTAGTGCGGCCACACCATCACCTGGTGCTGGTTCTAGAACTGGTTCCCCCCTCCATGCCGCTCTACCAGCCACCCGCTCGCTCTCCACCGGCAACCTCGGGTCGGCGCCACCGTCCCGCCTCGCCACAAACGACCGTTTGCGCTCACGTAGCCTGATGGCGGTCCAGCGGCGTCCCTCCACCTCTCCCTCGACTAACACCACCGCCAAGCAGCCCGTCACTTCCTGTGCTCCACCTTCTGCTCAGGTGTCAGGTCCAGCTCCAGAGGGCGGGGGTCAGGGCGAGGCCCTCAAAGCAACCCCTTCTGCCTTGAAGAAGCCCCTCCTACCTGGGCTCAGCCCCGCCCCCAAATTTAATGGCATCAGCTACAAGCTATCACGGCCATCGCTCATTAAGACGCCCCGCCCCCTGCGAGCGACCCCCGTACACAAGTTCCTGAGGGACCCTGAAGTGGGCCGAGAATCCTCAGTGGGCACGGCGTCCTCCACAGGAAGTAGTCCAGGTGAGTTTGTGTAATCAGCACTGATTTGTGTGTCTGTATCTCAGTCTGTGTGTAATCAACACTGATTTGTGTGTCTGTATCTCAGTCTGTGTATTCAGCACTGATTTGTGTGTCTGTATCTCAGTCTGTTTGTCTATTCAGCACTGATTTGTGTGTCTGTATCTCAGTCTGTTTGTGTATTCAGCACTGGTTTGTGTGTCTGTATCTCAGTCTGTTTGTGTATTCAGCACTGATTTGTGTGTCTGTATCTCAGTCTGTTTGTGTATTCAGCACTGATTTGTGTGTCTGTATCTCAGTCTGTTTGTGTAATCAGCACTGATTTGTCTGTCTGTATCTCAGTCTGTTTGTGTATTCAGCACTGATTTGTGTGTCTGTATCTCAGTCTGTTTGTATGATTAGCACTGATTTGTGTGTCTGTATCTCAGTCTGTTTGTGTAATCAGCACTGATTTGTGTGTCTGTATCTCAGTCTGTTTGTGTATTCAGCACTGGTTTGTGTGTCTGTATCTCAGTCTGTTTGTGTATTCAGCACTGATTTGTGTGTCTGTATCTCAGTCTGTTTGTGTATTCAGCACTGATTTGTGTGTCTGTATCTCAGTCTGTTTGTGTAATCAGCACTGATTTGTCTGTCTGTATCTCAGTCTGTTTGTGTATTCAGCACTGATTTGTGTGTCTGTATCTCAGTCTGTTTGTATGATTAGCACTGATTTGTGTGTCTGTATCTCAGTCTGTTTGTGTAATCAGCACTGATTTGTGTGTCTGTATTTCAGTCTGTTTGTGTAATCAACACTAATTTGTGTGTCTGTCTTTTTGTCTGTTTGTGTAATCAGCACTGATTTGTGTGTCTGTATCTCAGTCTGTTTGTGTAATCAGCACTGATTTGTGTGTCTGTATCTCAGTCTGTTTGTGTAATCAGCACTGATTTGTGTTTCTGTATCTCAGTCTGTTTGTGTAATCAGCACTGATTTGTGTTTCTGCATCTCAGTCTGTTTGTGTAATCAGCACTTATTTGTGTGTCTGTATCTCAGTCTGTTTGTGTATTCAGCACTGATTTGTGTGTCTGTATCTCAGTCTGTTTGTATAATCAGCACTGATTTGTGTGTCTGTATCTCAGTCTGTTTGTGTATTCAGCACTGATTTGTGTGTCTGTATCTCAGTCTGTGTATTCAGCACTGATTTGTGTGTCTGTATTTCAGTCTGTTTGTGTAATCAGCACTGATTTGTGTGTCTGTAGCTCAGTCTGTTTGTGTAATCAGCACTGATGTGTGTGTCTGTATCTCAGTATGTTTGTGTATTCAGCACTGATTTGTGTGTCTGTATCTCAGTCTGTTTGTGTATTCAGCACTGATTTGTGTGTCTGTATTTCAGTCTGTTTGTATAATCAGCACTGATTTGTGTGTCTGTATCTCAGTCTGTTTGTGTAATCAGCACTGATTTGTGTGTCTGTATCTCAGTCTGTTTGTATAATCAGCACTGATTTGTGTGTCTGTATCTCAGTCTGTGTGTGTAATCAGCACTGATTTGTGTGTCTGTATCTCAGTCTGTTTGTGTATTCAGCACTGATTTGTGTGTCTGTATCTCAGTCTGTTTGTGTAATCAGCACTGATTTGTGTGTCTGTATCTCAGTCTGTTTGTGTATTCAGTACTGATTTGTGTGTCTGTATCTCAGTCTGTTTGTATAATCAGCACTGATTTGTGTGTCTGTATCTCAGTCTGTTTGTGTAATCAGCACTGATTTGTGTGTTTGTATTTCAGTCTGTTTGTGTAATCAACACTAATTTGTGTGTCTGTATTTCAGTCTGTTTGTGTAATCAGCACTGATTTGTGTGTCTGTATCTCAGTCTGTTTGTGTAATCAGCACTGATTTGTGTGTCTGTATCTCAGTCTGTTTGTGTAATCAGCACTGATTTGTGTGTCTGTATCTCAGTCTGTTTGTGTAATCAGCACTGATTTATGTGTCTGTATCTCAATCTGTGTGTGTAATCAGCACTGATTTGTGTGTCTGTAACTCAGTCTGTGTGTAATCAGCACTAATTTTGTGTCTGTATCTCAGCCTGTGTGTGTAATCAACACTAATTTGTGTGTCTGTATCTCAGTCTGTGTGTGTAATCAGCACTGATTTGTGTGTCTGTATCTCAGTCTGTTTGTGTATTCAGCACTGATTTGTGTGTCTGTATCTCAGTCTGTTTGTGTAATCAGCACTGATTTGTGTGTCTGTATCTCAGTCTGTTTGTGTATTCAGTACTGATTTGTGTGTCTGTATCTCAGTCTGTTTGTATAATCAGCACTGATTTGTGTGTCTGTATCTCAGTCTGTTTGTGTAATCAGCACTGATTTGTGTGTTTGTATTTCAGTCTGTTTGTGTAATCAACACTAATTTGTGTGTCTGTATTTCAGTCTGTTTGTGTAATCAGCACTGATTTGTGTGTCTGTATCTCAGTCTGTTTGTGTAATCAGCACTGATTTGTGTGTCTGTATCTCAGTCTGTTTGTGTAATCAGCACTGATTTGTGTGTCTGTATCTCAGTCTGTTTGTGTAATCAGCACTGATTTATGTGTCTGTATCTCAATCTGTGTGTGTAATCAGCACTGATTTGTGTGTCTGTAACTCAGTCTGTGTGTAATCAGCACTAATTTTGTGTCTGTATCTCAGCCTGTGTGTGTAATCAACACTAATTTGTGTGTCTGTATTTCAATCTATGTGTGTAAAAAATGTGTGTGTTCGTGTATTCAGATTTGTGTGAAGCACGACACATGATTGGCTGTCTTTTTACACGTAACACTTCTGAGTTATGTGTCGTGCACACAAATCTTTTTACACGTTCAGATCGCTGCACGTACACACAAATCGTACACGGCAGAAGTGTCGTAAATGTCACATGTGAAAAGAATCAGGGTTCCTGCTTCACACAAATCGGAATACACAAAAACCCACTTTTTTTTTAAACTAACACAAATCGGAATACGGACACACAAATGAATACACTGACAAGTGAATCTGATTACAGACTCACAGGTTGAGATAGACTCGCAAATTAGTACACAGACACATGAATCTGATTACAGACGCACATTCAGACACACAAATTAATACACAGACATGTGAATCTGATTACAGACTCACAGATTGAGATACAGACACACAAATTGGTACACAGACACATGAATTGGATTACAGATGCACAGATTGAGATACAAACACACAAATTAGTACACAGACACATGAATCTGATTACAGACGCACATACAGACACACATATTAGTACACAGCCTGTGAATCTGATTACAGACTCACAGATTGAGATACAAACACACAAATTAGTACACAGACACATGAATCTGATTACAGACGCACATACAGACACACATATTAGTACACAGACCTGTGAATCTGATTACAGACTCACAGACTGAGATACAAACACACAAATTACTACATTGACACATGAATCTGATTGCACACACACACATTGAGATAATGACACACAAATTAGTACACAGACACATGAATCTGACTACTGACGCACAGATTGAAATACAAACACACAAATTAGTACACAGACACATTAATCTGATTACAGACTCACATATAGACACACACATTAGTACACAGACACAATAATGTGATTACAGACTCACATACAGACACACAAATTAGTACACAAACATGTGAATCTGATTACACACACACATACAGACACACAAATTACTGCATTGACACATGAATCTGATTACAGATGCACAGACTGAGATACAGACACACAAATTACTACATTGACACATGAATCTGATTACACACACACATTGAGATAATGACACAAAAATGAGTACACAGACACATTAATCTGACTACTGACGCACAGATTGAGATACAAACACACAAATTAGTACACAGACACATTAATCTGATTACAGACTCACATACAAACACACTAATTAGTACACAGACACATGAATCTGATTACAGACTCACATACAGACACACAAATTAGTACACAAACATGTGAATCTGATTACACACACAAATTACTACATTGACACATGAATCTGATTGCACACACACACATTGAGATAATGACACACAAATTAGTACACAGACACATGAATCTGACTACTGACGCACAGATTGAAATACAAACACACAAATTAGTACACAGACACATTAATCTGATTACAGACTCACATATAGACACACACATTAGTACACGGACACAATAATGTGATTACAGACTCACATACAGACACACAAATTAGTACACAAACATGTGAATCTGATTACACGCACACATACAGACACACAAATTACTGCATTGACACATGGATCTGATTACAGATGCACAGACTGAGATACAGACACACAAATTACTACATTGACACATGAATCTGATTACAGATGCACAGACTGAGATACAGACACACAAATTAATACATTGACACATGAATCTGATTACACACACACACTTTGAGATAATGACACGAAAATGAGTACACAGACACATTAATCTGATTACAGACTCACATATAGACACACACGTTAGTACACAGACACAATAATGTGATTACAGACTCACATACAGACACACAAATTAGTACACAAACATGTGAATCTGATTACACACACACATACAGACACACAAATTACTGCATTGACACATGAATCTGATTACAGATGCACAGACTGAGATACAGACACACAAATTACTACATTGACACATGAATCTGATTACACACACACATTGAGATAATGACACACAAATTAGTACACAGACACATGAATCTGATTACTGACGCACAGATTGAAATACAAACACACAAATTAGTACACAGACACATTAATCTGATTACAGACTCACATATAGACACACACATTAGTACACAGACACAATAATCTGATTAAAGACTCACATACAGACACACAAATTAGTACACAAACATGTGAATCTGATTACAAACACATACAGACACACAAATTAGTACACAAACATGTGAATCTGATTACACACACACATACAGACACACAAATTACTGCATTGACACATGAATCTGATTACAAATGCACAGACTGAGATACAGACACACAAATTACTACATTGACACATGAATCTGATTACACACACACATTGAGATAATGACACAAAAATGAGTACACAGACACATTAATCTGACTACTGACACACAGATTGAGATACAAATACACAAATTAGTACACAGACACATGAATCTGATTACAGACTCACATACAGACACACAAATTAGTACACAAACATGTGAATCTGATTACAGACTCACATACAGACACACAAATTAGTAGACAAACATGTGAATCTGATTACACACACAAATTACTACATTGACACATGAATCTGATTGCACACACACGCATTGAGATAATGACACACAAATTAGTACACAGACACATTAATCTGATTACTGACACACAGACTGAAATACAAACACACAAATTAGTACACAGACACATTAATCTGATTACAGACTCACATATAGACACACACATTAGTACACAGACACAATAATCTGATTAAAGACTCACATACAGACACACAAATTAGTACACAAACATGTGAATCTGATTACACGCACACATACAGACACACAAATTACTGCATTGACACATGAATCTGATTACAGATGCACAGACTGAGATACAGACACACAAATTAGTACACAAACATGTGAATCTGATTACACACACACATACAGACACACAAATTACTACATTGACACATGAATCTGATTACAGATGCACAGACTGAGATACAGACACACAAATTACTACATTGACACATGAATCTGATTACACACACACACATTGAGATAATGACACAAAAATGAGTACACAGACACATTAATCTGACTACTGACGCACAGATTGAGATACAAACACACAAATTAGTACACAGACACATTAATCTGATTATAGACTCACATACAAACACACAAATTAGTACACAGACACATGAATCTGATTACAGACTCACATACAGACACACAAATTAGTACACAAACATGTGAATCTGATTACACACACAAATTACTACATTGACACATGAATCTGATTGCACACACACACATTGAGATAATGACACACAAATGAGTACACAGACACATTAATCTGGTTACTGACGCACAGATTGAAATACAAACACACAAATTAGTACACAGACACATTAATCTGATTACAGACTCACATATAGACATTAGTACACAGACACAATAATGTGATTACAGACTCACATACCGACACACAAATTAGTACA
>NC_084751.1:5609034-5634034 GCF_033978785.1 Entelurus aequoreus
AAGGGCATAAAACTCACAAAAAAACATGATTTAAAAAAAAAAAAAAACTTACAATGGACTGATAGATCTGAAGTTGATTTAGTGGAAAGTAAAACAATAAAAATGTATGACTTATTTTTAACACTTTTATGAGTGGGACCCTTTCGGAAACCCAAACATTTTAGTGGGATTTTTTTTGTTTTTAAACTGTCATTGCTCAAATAATAATAATAATGAATTAAAATCAATGTTGTTATGAATTATTGACATATTTAAGGCTCCAATTATTCCACTTTGAAATATATTTTAGTGAAATATTGCATATTTAGTGTGTTTGCCATTAAAAAAAAAAAACATGAAATAAACTATAAAAACTTCTGAAGTTGATCTGGAGATTTAAGCGTTGCAAGTAAAAAAAATAAAAAAATAAAATAGTATATTATATATTTTTAAAACTTTTATGAATGGGACCCTTTGGGAACCCAAATAATTTTAGTGGGATTAAAAAAATAATAATCTATCATTGCTGAAAAAATAAAATTGAATCAAAATTAATGTTATTAATTATTGACTTATTTAGCTCCAAATATTCCACTTTGAAATATTTTTTGTGAAATATTGCATATTTAGTGTGTTTGCCATAAAAAAAAAAAAACATGAAAAAATTATAAAAACTTCTGAATTTGATCTAGAGATTTAAGTGTTGAAAGTTAAAAAAAAAAAAAAAAGTAATATATGATTAATTTTGAACACTTTTATTAGTGGGACCCTTTGGGAACACAAATAATTTTAGTGGGATTAAAAAAATAATTTATCATTGCTGAAAAAATAATATTGAATCAAAATCAATATTATTAATTATTGCCATATTTAAGGCTCCATATATTCCACTTTTAAATATTTTTTTGTGAAATATTGCATATTTAGTGTGTTTGCCATAAAAAAAAAACATGAAAAATCTATAAAAACTTCTGAAGTTGATCTGGAGATTTAAGCGTTGCAAGTAAAAAAAAAAAAAAAAAAAATAGTATATGATATATTTTTAAAACTTTTATGAATGGGACCCTTTGGGAACCCAAATAATTTTAGTGGGATTAAAAAAATAATAATCTATCATTGCTGAAAAAATAAAATTGAATCAAAATTAATGTTATTAATTATTGACTTATTTAAGGCTCCAAATATTCCACTTTGAAATATTTTTTGTGAAATATTGCATATTTAGTGTGTTTGCCATAAAAAAAAAAAAAACATGAAAAAATTATAAAAACTTCTGAATTTGATCTAGAGATTTAAGTGTTGAAAGTTAAAAAAAAAAAAAAAGTAATATATGATTAATTTTGAACACTTTTATTAGTGGGACCCTTTTGTAACCCAAATAATTTTAGTGGGATTAAAAAAATAATTTATCATTGCTGAAAAAATAATATTGAATCAAAATCAATATTATTAATTATTGACATATTTAAGGCTCCATATATTCCACTTTTAAATATTTTTTTGTGAAATATTGCATATTTAGTGTGTTTGCCATAAAAAAAACATTAACAAGTTATAAAAAATTCTGAAGTTTATTAAGCGTTGAAAGTAAAAATAATAAATAAGAAAAGTAATATATGATTAATTATTAACACTTTTATGAGTGGGACCCTTTTGGAACCCAAATAATTTTAGTGGGATTAAAAAATATATATATATCATTGCTGATAAAATAATATTGAATGAAAATTAATGTTGTTATGAATTATTGACTTATTTAAGGCTCCAATGACTTCACATCAAATATTACACATTAAAATACACTTATTTGGGAGAAATATTGCATACTTTGTGTGAGCCAGATAAAAAAAACAGAGTTTTCTTTGACAAAAATGGCATAAAACTCACAAAAAAAACATGATTTAAAAAAACAACAACTTATAATGGACTGATAGATCTGAAGTTGATCTAGTGGAAAGTAAAACAATAAAAATGTATGACTTATTTTTAACGCTTTTATGAGTGGGACCCTTTCGGAAACCCAAACATTTTAGTGGGATTTTTTTTGTTTTTAAACCGTCATTGCTCAAATAATAATAATAATGAATTAAAATCAATGTTGTTATGAATTATTGACATATTTAAGGCTCCAAATATTCCACTTTGAAATATATTTTACTGAAATATTGCATATTTAGTGTGTTTGCCATTAAAAAAAAAAAACATGAAAAAAACTATAAAAACTTCTGAAGTTGATCTGGAGATTTAAGCGTCGCAAGTAAAAAAAAAAAAAAGAAGTAATTTATGATAAATTTTTACAATTTTTATAAGTTTTTGATTTTTATGACCCTTTTGTAACCCAAATAATTTTAGTGGGATTAAAAAAAAAAAATCTATCATTGCTGAAAAAATAATATTGAATCAAAATTAATGTTATTAATTATTGACATATTTAAGGCTCCAAATATTCCACTTTGAAATATTTTTGTGTGAAATATTGCATATTTAGTGTGTTTGCCATAAAAATAATAAAAAACATGAAATAATTATAAAAAAAACATGAAAAAATTATAAAAACTTCTGAATTTGTTTTAGAGATTTAAGAGTTGAAAGTTTAAAAAAAAGAAGAAAAAAAGTAATATATGATTAATTTTTAACAATTTTATGAGTGGGACCCTTTTGGAACCCAAATAATTTTAGTGGGATAAAAAAAAAAAAAGTCTTATCATTGCCGAAAAAATAATACTGAATCAAAATCAATGTTATGAATTATTGACTTATTTAAGGCTCCAATGACTTCACATCAAATATTACACATTAAAATACACTTATTTGGGAGAAATGTTGCATATTTTGTGTGAGCCAGATAAAAAAAACATTATAGAAAAAATTATAAAAACTTCTGAAGTTGATCTGGAGATTTAAGCGTTGCAAGTAAAAATAAAAAAAAAGTAGTATATGATATATTTTTAAAACTTTTATGAATGGGACCCTTTTGGAACCCAAATAATTTTAGTGGGATTAAAAAAAATAATTATCTATCATTGCTGAAAAAATAAAATTGAATCAAAATTAATGTTATTAATTATTGACATATTTAAGGCTCCAAATATTCCACTTTGAAATATTTTTTGTGAAATATTGCATATTTAGTGTGTTTGCCATAAAAAAAAAAAAAACATGAAAAAATTATAAAAACTTCTGAATTTGATCTAGGGATTTACGTTGAAAGTTAAAAAAAAAAAAAAAAGTAATATATGATTAATTTTGAACACTTTTATTAGTGGGACCCTTTGGGAACACAAATAATTTTAGTGGGATTAAAAAAATAATTTATCATTGCTGAAAAAATAATATTGAATCAAAATCAATATTATTAATTATTGACATATTTAAGGCTCCAAATATTCCACTTTTAAATATTTTTTTGTGAAATATTGCATATTTAGTGTTTGCCATAAAAAAAAATTAACAAGTTATAAAAAATTCTGAAGTTTATTAAGCGTTGAAAGTAAAAAAATAAATAAAAAAAGTAATATGATTAATTATTAACACTTTTATGAGTGGGACCCTTTTGGAACCCAAATAATTTTAGTGGGATTAAAAAATATATATATATCATTGCTGATAAAATAATATTGAATGAAAATTAATGTTGTTATGAATTATTGACTTATTTAAGGCTCCAATGACTTCACATCAAATATTACACATTAAAATACACTTATTTGGGAGAAATATTGCATATTTTGTGTGAGCCAGATAAAAAAAACAGAGTTTTCTTTGACAAAAAGGGCATAAAACTCACAAAAAAACATGATTTAAAAAAAACAACAACTTATAATGGAATGATAGATCTGAAGTTGATCTAGTGGAAAGTAAAACAATAAAAATGTATGACTTATTTTTAACGCTTTTATGAGTGGGACCCTTTCGGAAACCCAAACATTTTAGTGGGATTTTTTTTGTTTTTAAACAGTCATTGCTCAAATAATAATAATAATGAATTAAAATCAATGTTGTTATGAATTATTGACATATTTAAGGCTCCAAATATTCCACTTTGAAATATATTTTAGTGAAATATTGCATATTTAGTGTGTTTGCCATTAAAAAAAAAACATGAAAAAAACTATAAAAACTTCTGAAGTTGATCTGGAGATTTAAGTGTCGCAAGTAAAAAAAAAAAAAGAAGTAATTTATGATAAATTTTTACAATTTTTATAAGTTTTTGATTTTTATGACCCTTTTGTAACCCAAATAATTTTAGTGGGATTAAAAAAAATAAATCTATCATTGCTGAAAAAATAATATTGAATCAAAATTAATGTTATTAATTATTGACATATTTAAGGCTCCAAATATTCCACTTTGAAATATTTTTTTGTGAAATATTGCATATTTAGTGTGTTTGCCATAAAAATAAAAAAAAACATGAAATAATTATAAAAAAAACATGAAAAAATTATAAAAACTTCTGAATTTGTTTTAGAGATTTAAGAGTTGAAAGTTTAAAAAAAAGAAGAAAAAAAGTAATATATGATTAATTTTTAACAATTTTATGAGTGGGACCCTTTTGGAACCCAAATAATTTTAGTGGGATAAAAAAAAAAAAAGTCTTATCATTGCCGAAAAAATAATACTGAATCAAAATCAATGTTATGAATTATTGACTTATTTAAGGCTCCAATGACTTCACATAAAATATTACACATTAAAATACACTTATTTGGGAGAAATATTGCATATTTTGTGTGAGCCAGATAAAAAAAACATTATAGAAAAAATTATAAAAACTTCTGAAGTTGATCTGGAGATTTAAGCGTTGCAAGTAAAAATAAAAAATAAAAAAGTAGTATATGATATATTTTTAAAACTTTTATGAATGGGACCCTTTGGGAACCCAAATAATTTTAGTGGGATTAAAAAAAATAATTATCTATCATTGCTGAAAAAATAAAATTGAATCAAAATTAATGTTATTAATTATTGACATATTTAAGGCTCCAAATATTCCACTTTGAAATATTTTTTGTGAAATATTGCATATTTAGTGTGTTTGCCATAAAAAAAAAAAAAACATGAAAAAATTATAAAAACTTCTGAATTTGATCTAGGGATTTACGTTGAAAGTTAAAAAAAAAAAAAGAGTAATATATGATTAATTTTGAACACTTTTATTAGTGGGACCCTTTGGGAACACAAATAATTTTAGTGGGATTAAAAAAATAATTTATCATTGCTGAAAAAATAATATTGAATCAAAATCAATATTATTAATTATTGACATATTTAAGGCTCCAAATATTCCACTTTTAAATATTTTTTTGGGAAATATTGCATATTTAGTGTTTGCCATAAAAAAAAATTAACAAGTTATAAAAAATTCTGAAGTTTATTAAGCGTTGAAAGTAAAAAAATAAATAAAAAAAGTAATATGATTAATTATTAACACTTTTATGAGTGGGACCCTTTTGGAACCCAAATAATTTTAGTGGGATAAAAATATATATATATATCATTGCTGAAAAAATAATATTGAATGAAAATTAATGTTGTTATGAATTATTGACTTATTTAAGGCTCCAATGACTTCACATCAAATATTACACATTAAAATACACTTATTTGGGAGAAATATTGCATACTTTGTGTGAGCCAGATAAAAAAAACAGAGTTTTCTTTGACAAAAATGGCATAAAACTCACAAAAAAACATGATTTAAAAAAAACAACAACTTATAATGGACTGATAGATCTGAAGTTGATTTAGTGGAAAGTAAAACAATAAAAATGTATGACTTATTTTTAACACTTTTATGAGTGGGACCCTTTCGGAAACCCAAACATTTTTGTTTTTAAACTGTCATTGCTCAAATAATAATAATAATGAATTAAAATCAATGTTGTTATGAATTATTGACATATTTAAGGCTCCAAATATTCCACTTTGAAATATATTTTAGTGAAATATTGCATATTTAGTGTGTTTGCCATTAAAAAAAAAAAACATGAAAAAAATTATAAAAACTTCTGAAGTTGATCTGGAGATTTAAGCGTCGCAAGTAAAAAAAAAAAAAAGTAATATATGATACATTTTTAAATTTTTTATGAGTTTTTGATTTTTATGACTCTTTTGTAACCCAAATAATTTTAGTGGGATTAAAAAAAAAAAATCTATCATTGCTGAAAAAATAATATTGAATCAAAATTAATGTTATTAATTATTGACTTATTTAAGGCTCCAAATATTCCACTTTGAAATATTTTTTTTGTGAAATATTGCATATTTAGTGTGTTTGCCATAAAAATAAAAATAAACATGAAATAATTATAAAAAAAACATGAAAAAATTATAAAAACTTCTGAATTTGATCTAGAGATTGAAAGAAGAAAAAAAGTAATATATGATTAATTTTTAACAATTTTATGAGTGGGACCCTTTTGGAACCCAAAGAATTTTAGTGGGATGAAAAAAAAAAAGTCTTATCATTGCCGAAAAAATAATACTGAATCAAAATCAATGTTATGAATTATTGACTTATTTAAGGCTCCAATGACTTCACATCAAATATTACACATTAAAATACACTTATTTGGGAGAAATGTTGCATATTTTGTGTGAGCCAGATAAAAAAAACATTATAGAAAAAATTATAAAAACTTCTGAAGTTGATCTGGAGATTTAAGCGTTGCAAGTAAAAATAAAAAATAAAAAAGTAGTATATGATATATTTTTAAAACTTTTATGAATGGGACCCTTTGGGAACCCAAATAATTTTAGTGGGATTAAAAAAAATAATTATCTATCATTGCTGAAAAAATAAAATTGAATCAAAATTAATGTTATTAATTATTGACATATTTAAGGCTCCAAATATTCCACTTTGAAATATTTTTTGTGAAATATTGCATATTTAGTGTGTTTGCCATAAAAAAAAAAAAAACATGAAAAAATTATAAAAACTTCTGAATTTGATCTAGGGATTTACGTTGAAAGTTAAAAAAAAAAAAAAGAGTAATATATGATTAATTTTGAACACTTTTATTAGTGGGACCCTTTGGGAACACAAATAATTTTAGTGGGATTAAAAAAATAATTTATCATTGCTGAAAAAATAATATTGAATCAAAATCAATATTATTAATTATTGACATATTTAAGGCTCCAAATATTCCACTTTTAAATATTTTTTTGGGAAATATTGCATATTTAGTGTTTGCCATAAAAAAAAATTAACAAGTTATAAAAAATTCTGAAGTTTATTAAGCGTTGAAAGTAAAAAAATAAATAAAAAAAGTAATATGATTAATTATTAACACTTTTATGAGTGGGACCCTTTTGGAACCCAAATAATTTTAGTGGGATAAAAATATATATATATATCATTGCTGAAAAAATAATATTGAATGAAAATTAATGTTGTTATGAATTATTGACTTATTTAAGGCTCCAATGACTTCACATCAAATATTACACATTAAAATACACTTATTTGGGAGAAATATTGCATACTTTGTGTGAGCCAGATAAAAAAAACAGAGTTTTCTTTGACAAAAATGGCATAAAACTCACAAAAAAACATGATTTAAAAAAAACAACAACTTATAATGGACTGATAGATCTGAAGTTGATTTAGTGGAAAGTAAAACAATAAAAATGTATGACTTATTTTTAACACTTTTATGAGTGGGACCCTTTCGGAAACCCAAACATTTTTGTTTTTAAACTGTCATTGCTCAAATAATAATAATAATGAATTAAAATCAATGTTGTTATGAATTATTGACATATTTAAGGCTCCAAATATTCCACTTTGAAATATATTTTAGTGAAATATTGCATATTTAGTGTGTTTGCCATTAAAAAAAAAAAACATGAAAAAAATTATAAAAACTTCTGAAGTTGATCTGGAGATTTAAGCGTCGCAAGTAAAAAAAAAAAAAAGTAATATATGATACATTTTTAAATTTTTTATGAGTTTTTGATTTTTATGACTCTTTTGTAACCCAAATAATTTTAGTGGGATTAAAAAAAAAAAATCTATCATTGCTGAAAAAATAATATTGAATCAAAATTAATGTTATTAATTATTGACTTATTTAAGGCTCCAAATATTCCACTTTGAAATATTTTTTTTGTGAAATATTGCATATTTAGTGTGTTTGCCATAAAAATAAAAATAAACATGAAATAATTATAAAAAAAACATGAAAAAATTATAAAAACTTCTGAATTTGATCTAGAGATTGAAAGAAGAAAAAAAGTAATATATGATTAATTTTTAACAATTTTATGAGTGGGACCCTTTTGGAACCCAAAGAATTTTAGTGGGATGAAAAAAAAAAAGTCTTATCATTGCCGAAAAAATAATACTGAATCAAAATCAATGTTATGAATTATTGACTTATTTAAGGCTCCAATGACTTCACATCAAATATTACACATTAAAATACACTTATTTGGGAGAAATGTTGCATATTTTGTGTGAGCCAGATAAAAAAAACATTATAGAAAAAATTATAAAAACTTCTGAAGTTGATCTGGAGATTTAAGCGTTGCAAGTAAAAATAAAAAATAAAAAAGTAGTATATGATATATTTTTAAAACTTTTATGAATGGGACCCTTTGGGAACCCAAATAATTTTAGTGGGATTAAAAAAAATAATTATCTATCATTGCTGAAAAAATAAAATTGAATCAAAATTAATGTTATTAATTATTGACATATTTAAGGCTCCAAATATTCCACTTTGAAATATTTTTTGTGAAATATTGCATATTTAGTGTGTTTGCCATAAAAAAAAAAAAAACATGAAAAAATTATAAAAACTTCTGAATTTGATCTAGGGATTTACGTTGAAAGTTAAAAAAAAAAAAAAGAGTAATATATGATTAATTTTGAACACTTTTATTAGTGGGACCCTTTGGGAACACAAATAATTTTAGTGGGATTAAAAAAATAATTTATCATTGCTGAAAAAATAATATTGAATCAAAATCAATATTATTAATTATTGACATATTTAAGGCTCCAAATATTCCACTTTTAAATATTTTTTTGGGAAATATTGCATATTTAGTGTTTGCCATAAAAAAAAATTAACAAGTTATAAAAAATTCTGAAGTTTATTAAGCGTTGAAAGTAAAAAAATAAATAAAAAAAGTAATATGATTAATTATTAACACTTTTATGAGTGGGACCCTTTTGGAACCCAAATAATTTTAGTGGGATAAAAATATATATATATATCATTGCTGAAAAAATAATATTGAATGAAAATTAATGTTGTTATGAATTATTGACTTATTTAAGGCTCCAATGACTTCACATCAAATATTACACATTAAAATACACTTATTTGGGAGAAATATTGCATACTTTGTGTGAGCCAGATAAAAAAAACAGAGTTTTCTTTGACAAAAATGGCATAAAACTCACAAAAAAACATGATTTAAAAAAAACAACAACTTATAATGGACTGATAGATCTGAAGTTGATTTAGTGGAAAGTAAAACAATAAAAATGTATGACTTATTTTTAACACTTTTATGAGTGGGACCCTTTCGGAAACCCAAACATTTTTGTTTTTAAACTGTCATTGCTCAAATAATAATAATAATGAATTAAAATCAATGTTGTTATGAATTATTGACATATTTAAGGCTCCAAATATTCCACTTTGAAATATATTTTAGTGAAATATTGCATATTTAGTGTGTTTGCCATTAAAAAAAAAAAACATGAAAAAAATTATAAAAACTTCTGAAGTTGATCTGGAGATTTAAGCGTCGCAAGTAAAAAAAAAAAAAAGTAATATATGATACATTTTTAAATTTTTTATGAGTTTTTGATTTTTATGACTCTTTTGTAACCCAAATAATTTTAGTGGGATTAAAAAAAAAAAATCTATCATTGCTGAAAAAATAATATTGAATCAAAATTAATGTTATTAATTATTGACTTATTTAAGGCTCCAAATATTCCACTTTGAAATATTTTTTTTGTGAAATATTGCATATTTAGTGTGTTTGCCATAAAAATAAAAATAAACATGAAATAATTATAAAAAAAACATGAAAAAATTATAAAAACTTCTGAATTTGATCTAGAGATTGAAAGAAGAAAAAAAGTAATATATGATTAATTTTTAACAATTTTATGAGTGGGACCCTTTTGGAACCCAAAGAATTTTAGTGGGATGAAAAAAAAAAAGTCTTATCATTGCCGAAAAAATAATACTGAATCAAAATCAATGTTATGAATTATTGACTTATTTAAGGCTCCAATGACTTCACATCAAATATTACACATTAAAATACACTTATTTGGGAGGAATATTGCATATTTTGTGTGAGCCAGATAAAAAAACAGAGTTTTCTTTGACAAAAAGGGCATAAAACTCACAAAAAAACATGATTTAAAAAAAATAAAAAAATAAAAAAACAATTATAACGGACTGATAGATCTGAAGTTGATTTAGTGGAAAGTAAAACAATAAAAATGTATGACTTATTTTTAACACTTTTATGAGTGGGACCCTTTTGGAAACCCAAACATTTTAGTGGGATTTTTTTTGTTTTTAAACTGTCATTGCTCAAATAATAATAATAATGAATTAAAATCAATGTTGTTATGAATTATTGACATATTTAAGGCTCCAAATATTCCACTTTGAAATATATTTTAGTGAAATATTGCATATTTAGTGTTTGCCATTTAAAAAAAAAAAACATGAAAAAATTATAAAAACTTCTGAAGTTGATTTGGAGATTTAAGCGATGCAAGTAAAAAAAAAAAAAAAAGTAATTTATGATACATTTTTAAATTTTTTACAAGTTTTTGATTTTTATGACTTTTTTGTAAACCAATTAATTTTAGTGGGATTAAAAAAAAAAAATCTATCATTGCTGAAAAAATAATATTGAATCAAAATTAATGTTATTAATTATTGACATATTTAAGGCTCCAAATATTCCACTTTGAAATATTTTTTTGTGAAATATTGCATATTTAGTGTGTTTGCCATAAAAAAAAACCAAAAAAAACCATGAAATAATTATAAAAAAAACATGAAAAAATTATAAAAACTTCTGAATTTGATCTAGAGATTTAAGAGTGGAAAGTTTAAAAAAAAAGAAGAAAAAAAGTAATATATGATTAATTTTTAACAATTTTATGAGTGGGACCCTTTTGGAACCCAAAGAATTTTAGTGGGATAAAAAAAAAAAAAAGTCTTATCATTGCCGAAAAAATAATACTGAATCAAAATCAATGTTATGAATTATTGACTTATTTAAGGCTCCAATGACTTCACATCAAATATTACACATAAAATACACTTATTTGGGAGAAATATTGCATATTTTGTGTGTTAGCCAGATTAAAAAAACAGAGTTTTCTTTGACAAAAAAGGCATAAAACTCACAAAAAAACATGATTTAAAAAAAATAATAATAATAATTATAACGGACTGATAGATCTGAAGTTGATCTAGTGGAAAGTAAAACAATAAAAATGTATGACTTATTTTTAACACTTTTATGAGTGGGACCCTTTCGGAAACCCAAACATTTTTGTTTTTAAACTGTCATTGCTCAAATAATAATAATAATGAATTAAAATCAATGTTGTTATGAATTATTGACATATTTAAGGCTCCAAATATTCCACTTTGAAATATATTTTAGTGAAATATTGCATATTTAGTGTGTTTGCCATTAAAAAAAAAGAACATGAAAAAAATGATAAAAACTTCTGAAGTTGATCTGGAGATTTAAGCGTCGCTATTAATTTTGAGTTAACTGCGAACAATGCGATTATTCGAGATTAAATATTTGAATCGTTTGACAGCATATATATATATGTATATATATATGTATATATATATATATATATATATATATATATATATATATATATATATATATATATATATATATATATATATATGTGTATATATATATATATATATATATATATATATGTATATATATATATATATATATATATATATATATATATATATATATATATATATATATGTATATGTATATGTATATATATATATATATATATATATATATATATATATATATATATATATATATGTATATATATATGTATATATGTATGTATATGTTAATTGTGTGCGTGTGTGTGTGTGTGTGTGTGTGCAGGTTCTGCTGCAGGAGGTGCAGCAGCTGAAGGAGGAGCTGAGGAACAAAGATGACATCATCTCACATCTCACACAGCAGCTGGTCAGTTTTTGAAACATCATCACCTACATCACCTAGACCTCCTTTAAGTGTGTGTGTGTGTACATGTGTGTGTACATGTGTGTGTGTACGTGTGTGTGTGTGTGTCAAACAGCAGGCTGTTGCCGCGGCAACCAGCAGGTGTCGCTGCCAGAAAGCATCTGTCAGGTTGGAGCGACACACGCAGACAAGCATGGCGGCGAAGGAGTGTGTCGCCTCGCAGACCACCTGGAGGGTACGCTTCCCCCCCACACACACACCTGAGTCCTTTTTCCTAAAGTCATGACATCATGCGCCCCCCCCCAGGTCGCCCCCCCTGTCGCCTTCCTGTCTCCTCCCTGGCAGTACCAACGTTCCACACCATACGGGGGGAGACCCCGGCCCAGCATCCCCCCCCACCTCGCCAGGAAGAGTGAGTCTGTCACTTTTTTAAACTTATTATTATTATTATACAGTTCATAGGACACCTACATGAAG
This sequence comes from Entelurus aequoreus, assembly GCF_033978785.1. Classification (NCBI taxonomy): domain Eukaryota; kingdom Metazoa; phylum Chordata; class Actinopteri; order Syngnathiformes; family Syngnathidae; genus Entelurus; species Entelurus aequoreus. The sequence continues at coordinate 5,621,728 of NC_084751.1, forward strand.
ATAGAAATGTGTATTTTATTCTGAAAATCAACATTTGACTTGATAAGACACCCTACATGAAGATAGAAATGTGTATTTTATTCTGAAAACCAACATTTGACTTGATAAGACCCTACATGAAGATAGAAATGTGTATTTTATTCTGAAAACCAACATTTGACTTGATAAGACACCCTACATGAAGATAGAAATGTGTATTTTATTCTGAAAACCAACATTTGACTTGATAAGACACCCTACATGAAGAGAGAAATATGTATTTTATTTTGAAAACCAACATTTGACTTGATAAGACACCCTACATGAAGATAGAAATGTGTATTTTATTCTGAAAATCAACATTTGACTAGATAAGACCCTACATGAAGATAGAAATGTGTATTTTATTCTGAAAACCAACATTTGACTTGATAAGACACCCTACATGAAGATAGAAATGTGTATTTTATTCTGAAAACCAACATTTGACTTGATAAGACACCCTACATGAAGAGAGAAATATGTATTTTATTTTGAAAACCAACATTTGACTTGATAAGACACCCTACATGAAGAGAGAAATATGTATTTTATTCTGAAAATCAACATTTGACTTGATAAGACCCTACATGAAGATAGAAATGTGTATTTTATTCTGAAAACCAACATTTGACTTGATAAGACCCTACATGAAGATAGCAATGTGTATTTTATTCTGAAAACCAACATTTGACTTGATAAGACACCCTACATGAAGATAGAAATATGTATTTTATTTTGAAAACCAACATTTGACTTGATAAGACACCCTACATGAAGATAGAAATATGTATTTTATTTTGAAAACCAACATTTGACTTGATAAGACACCCTACATGAAGAAATAAATATGTATTTTATTCTGAAAACCAACATTTGACTTGATAAAACACCCTACATGAAGAAATAAATATGTATTTTATTCTGAAAACCAACATTTGACTTGATAAGACACCCTACATGAAGATAGAAATATGTATTTTATTCTGAAAACCAACATTTGACTTGATAAGACACCCTACATGAAGATAGAAATATGTATTTTATTCTGAAAACAAATACTGCACCCAAAAGCTTTTCCTCTTTTTTCCACAATTTCTTCATGTTGACTTTTTCTTCTCACTCATGCTAACTTGATAGTTGATACTGTCACCTGATTGGCTGTCAGTGTGTCATGTGATCACTTCCTGTGTTGTTTTGTTCATGCAACCAAACTTGCTCTTGTAGCCTTCAGGAGGCGCTAACACCTCCTCTTGAAGGCTTCAGGGGGGCACTAACACCTCCTCTTGTAGCCCTCAGGGGGCACTAACACCTCCTCTTGTAGCCCTCAGGGGGCACTAACACCTCCTCTTGTAGCCCTCAGGGGGCACTAACACCTCCTCTTGTAGCCTTCAGGGGGCACTAACACCTCCTCTTGAAGCCTTCAGGGGGCACTAACACCTCCTCTTGAAGCCTTCAGGGGGCACTAACACCTCCTCTTGTAGCCCTCAGGGGGCACTAACACCTCCTCTTGTAGCCCTCAGGGGGCACTAACACCTCCTCTTGAAGCCTTCAGGGGGCACTAACACCTCCTCTTGTAGTCTTCAGGGGGCACTAACACCTCCTCTTGTAGCCCTCAGGGGGCACTAACACCTCTTGAAGCCTTCAGGGGGCGCTAACACCTCCTCTTGTAGTCTTCAGGAGGCGCTAACACCTCCTCTTGTAGCCCTCAGGGGGCACTAACACCTCCTCTTGTAGCCCTCAGGGGGCACTAACACCTCCTCTTGAAGCCTTCAGGGGGCACTAACACCTCCTCTTGAAGCCTTCAGGGGGCACTAACACCTCCTCTTGAAGCCTTCAGGGGGCACTAACACCTCCTCTTGTAGCCCTCAGGGGGCACTAACACCTCCTCTTGAAGCCTTCAGGGGGCACTAACACCTCTTCTTGTAGCCCTCAGGGGGCACTAACACCTCCTCTTGAAGCCTTCAGGGGGCACTAACACCTCCTCTTGAAGCCTTCAGGGGGCACTAACACCTCCTCTTGTAGCCCTCAGGGGGCACTAACACCTCCTCTTGTAGCCCTCAGGGGGCACTAACACCTCCTCTTGAAGCCTTCAGGGGGCACTAACACCTCCTCTTGTAGCCTTCAGGAGGCACTAACACCTCTTGTAGCCCTCAGGGGGCACTAACACCTCTTGAAGCCTTCAGGGGGCGCTAACACCTCCTCTTGTAGCCTTCAGGGGGCGCTAACACCTCCTCTTGTAGCCTTCAGGGGGCACTAACACCTCCTCTTGTAGCCTTCAGGAGGCACTAACACCTCTTGTAGCCCTCAGGGGGCACTAACACCTCTTGAAGCCTTCAGGGGGCGCTAACACCTCCTCTTGTAGCCTTCAGGGGGCGCTAACACCTCCTCTTGAAGCCTTCAGGGGGCGCTAACACCTCCTCTTGTAGCCTTCAGGGGGCGCTAACACCTCCTCTTGTAGCCCTTAGGGGGAGCTAACACCTCCTCTGTCCTCTTGTCTTCTCTGCTGCATGACCAGGAGTGGAAACACTGGTGCTGTACTTCAGAGACACACCCTGGTAGGTCTCCTCCATCTTCTTCTTCTTCTCCATCTTCCTTTCACTCTTCTTCCTCCTCCTCCACTGGTGCTCTACTTCAGAGACACACCCTGGTAGGTCTCCTCCATAGACATCTTATAAGTAGACGCAGCATTGGCTGCTGTGACGCGAGAAATTGGGCCGCCATCTTGAAGTGGTGATGAGGAGCCGGCGAGCAGCCTAAACTGACAGTTGACAGGTAGAAAACAAAGATGCTAAACTGACAGTTGACAGGTAGAAAACAAAGATGCTAAACTGACAGTTGACAGGTAGAAAACAAAGATGCTAAACTGACAGTTGACAGGTAGAAAACAAAGATGCTAAACTGACAGTTGACAGGTAGAAAACAAAGATGCTAAACTGACAGTTGACAGGTAGAAAACAAAGATGCTAAACTGACAGTTGACAGGTAGAAAACAAAGATGGTGTTCAGCGTTTTCCTGCTCAAATGAGCGGACTGTTGAAAATAAGAATCGGGGGATTACTTTTCACAAGTAAGATTTAACATTAACGTACTATTGGTTGTATTTTGTGAAAAGAATATTAGCACAAAGTTGAGAAGGAGCAAAGATGTTCAATAGTACTGACATCCTAGCCGCTAGCAAACAAGAGCATGACCATAATAAAATTGCTTGTCAATGAAATTAATTACATTTAAAATTGTATAAGTCTTCAAGTAACAATATTCAAATACTAACATTGTTGGGTAAAACAGAATTAGGTTTTATTCTGAATCCAGTGAAACAGATTGGTGGTTTTAGCTGATATAAAGACTTTCAGGTGTTTATATATGTTTATGTTGTTGGCAGACACTTTTATCCAAAGCGACATACATCAAAAATACATATAAAACAATCAGTGTAAACATGATCATTTAAGGGAAGAATGTAATAGAAAATATCAATACAAAGTGTCAAGACAGAATAAACTCTCTGTTGCTGCTCTATCTATATATCTATACAGTCTATAGATATATAGATATCTAATGTATTCATACATTGTTTATGTAGCATGTATATATAACCTCATCATATTGTTTCTTCAACTTCAAAATAGCTGACCCTTCTCTGGGATTATATTCCCACTTTTGATCTGGTCACTTATAGCATATAAGAATATTCTATTACTGTTAAGCAAACTATGAATAATAAAACATGTGTCCTTCATCATAGCTACACGTATGAGAAAAAAGCGCGTGAAAATCAGTGGTATTCAGTGAGGTAAGATGAATTAAATGCGCTGACCGTTCGTTGCTCCTGCCAAATGAATTGCACTGATCACCACTCCAAGATGGCGGCCCCGCGTCTCGTCAGCGCCAGTAGGCAGTAGCGCTCCATGCTGCGTACCCTTAGAACATGTCTGTGGGTTTATCTGCCAGGCTGCAGTACTGCGCGCGTCCAGCAGGTGTCAGTGTTGACCAGAGGAAGATCTTCTTCTTCTGGCGAGGAGGGCTGACAAACTGTTGGATTCACGTCACAATCGTAATTTTTCTTTCATCCATCTCAATTCTAAATCGATTCATGATTTTCAAAAATGATTTAAAAAAAAAGTTCATTAAGAAATATTTAAAAAAAAGACGTTTTTAGGACCAGGAGCATTTTTTTATTATTATTTTTTTTAATCTGAAACCTGTTTTGAAAAAGTTTCATTCAGATGATTTGACCAAATAAAACTTTGTGAGAATTGATTCTGAATGGAATGGAACCCTTAGATTGACGCCCCTAAAAACTACACATCCACCTATTGGGACTTTCTTTTGCTCAATCCTGCTCATTCGGTTTTTCTCACGCCCCCCCTTGGGGGGGACATACTTTATTTCCTTGCCCCCCCAAATTGAAATATGATTGAGAACCTGATAATATTTATTTATTTTCCTGTACAAACCACTCTATGAGTTGTTGGCACCTACATGCCACCTAGCTTGTACTGTTTTCTCACGCCCCTCCCTTGGGGGACATACTTTATTTCCTTGCCCCCCCCACCCCAAAATAGGATTGAGAACCTGATAATATTTATTTATTTTCCTGTACAAACCACTTTATGAGTTGCTGGCACCTACATGCCACCTAGCTTGTACTGTTTTCTCACGCCCCCCCTTGGGGGACATACTTTATTTCCTTGCCCCACCCCAAAATAGGATTGAGAACCTGATATTTATTTATTTTCCTGTACAAATCACTCTATGAGTTGCTGGCACCTACATGCCACCTAGCTTGTACTGTTTTCTCACGCCCCCCCTTGGGGGGACATACTTTATTTCCTTGCCCCCCCCAAATTGAAATAGGGTTGAGAACCTGATAATATTTATTTATTTTCCTGTACAAACCACTCTATGAGTTGCTGGCACCTACATGCCACCTAGCTTGTACTGTTTTCTCACGCCCCCCCTTGGGGGACATACTTTATTTCCTTGCCCCCCCAAATTGAAATATGATTGAGAACCTGATAATATTTATTTATTTTCCTGTACAAACCACTCTATGAGTTGTTGGCACCTACATGCCACCTAGCTTGTACTGTTTTCTCACGCCCCTCCCTTGGGGGACATACTTTATTTCCTTGCCCCCCCCACCCCAAAATAGGATTGAGAACCTGATAATATTTATTTATTTTCCTGTACAAACCACTTTATGAGTTGCTGGCACCTACATGCCACCTAGCTTGTACTGTTTTCTCACGCCCCCCCTTGGGGGACATACTTTATTTCCTTGCCCCACCCCAAAATAGAATTGAGAACCTGATATTTATTTATTTTCCTGTACAAATCACTCTATGAGTTGCTGGCACCTACATGCCACCTAGCTTGTACTGTTTTCTCACGCCCCCCCTTGGGGGGACATACTTTATTTCCTTGCCCCCCCCAAATTGAAATAGGGTTGAGAACCTGATAATATTTATTTATTTTCCTGTACAAACCACTCTATGAGTTGCTGGCACCTACATGCCACCTAGCTTGTACTGTTTTCTCACGCCCCCCCTTGGGGGACATACTTTATTTCCTTGCCCCCCCAAATTGAAATATGATTGAGAACCTGATAATATTTATTTATTTTCCTGTACAAACCACTCTATGAGTTGTTGGCACCTACATGCCACCTAGCTTGTACTGTTTTCTCACGCCCCTCCCTTGGGGGACATACTTTATTTCCTTGCCCCCTCCACCCCAAAATAGGATTGAGAACCTGATAATATTTATTTATTTTCCTGTACAAACCACTTTATGAGTTGCTGGCACCTACATGCCACCTAGCTTGTACTGTTTTCTCACGCCCCCCCTTGGGGGACATACTTTATTTCCTTGCCCCACCCCAAAATAGGATTGAGAACCTGATATTTATTTATTTTCCTGTACAAACCACTCTATGAGTTGCTGGCACCTACATGCCACCTAGCTTGTACTGTTTTCTCACGCCCCCCCTTGGGGGGACATACTTTATTTCCTTGCCCCCCCCCCCAAATTGAAATAGGGTTGAGAACCTGATAATATTTATTTATTTTCCTGTACAAACCACTCTATGAGTTGCTGGCACCTACATGCCACCTAGCTTGTACTGTTTTCTCACGCCCCCCCTTGGGGGACATACTTTATTTCCTTGCCCCCCCACCCCAAAATAGGATTGAGAACCTGATAATATTTAATTATTTTCCTGTACAAACCACTTTATGAGTTGTTGGCACCTACATGCCACCTAGCTTGTAGTTTTCTCACGCCCCCCCCACTATTTTACAAGATGGACTCTGACGCCCGCCTTCCTTCACAGTTACAGGTACTTCGCTCCCCCCACCAGGAAGAGTAGAACCCACTAGCAAGCATAAGCTCCTCCCACCTCGCGCTGCACATCACGGACCGCCGTGAGGCCGACGCCCAGCAGGTGGCCTCCGTCCGCCTTCCAAGCCCCGCCTCTTCCGGTCCCGCTTCAGACGCCGGCGTGGCAAGGAGGGTCAGAGCGCCGCCTTCCTTCCCTTCGCCTGCCGGGCGAGCTGTCGGCGTCCCGGGGCCGCCTTCCCAGCATGCAACAGGAGGGCTGGCCTTGACTTGAACTGTGGAAGTGAATTATTGAGCACTGTGACTTTAAGAAGACGTATTGCAACACCTCACATGTAAGATGCACTGGCCCTTTAAGAGCCCCCCCCCCCATCCCCCCCGCTCACAAACGGCTGGAAGTTTGATTGACGCGGCGGCCATCTTGGAAAGGCTCTTGTTGTTTTCCCGCTTGTCATGATAAAATGTCCTGTATAAAGTCTTAATATATGCAAAGTACTGTGTGTGTGTGTGTGTGTGTGTGTGTGTGTGTGTGTGCGTGTGCGTGTGCGTGTGCGTGTGTGTGCGTGCGTGTGGCGCCCCCTGCTGCCTCCGACGTCATCGCCGCCAAATAGTTGAGTTGTCACCAAAGGTGTGAAGTGAAATTACTGCCAAAAGTCCACAAACACACAAAGTATTTTTACTCACCACCGATTATTAAAAAGAAGTAAAAAAAAAAAAAAAAAAAATTCTTCATGGAAAAAAAAAAGGATTTGCAAGTAAAAACCTATTTTATTCAATTAAATTACACAATTGCAAGTATGAAAAACTATTTTTTTGCAAGTGAAAAAAAGATTCTCAAGTATAAAAAATGTATTTAATTAAAATAACAATTTGCAAGTAAAAAACAGCTTTTCTTTAATTAAATGAAAAAAATTGCAATTATGAAAAACTATTTTCTGCCAATAAAACACGATTAGAAAGTAAAAACAAAAAAAATGTTCTTCATGCAAAAAAACCGATTTGCAAGTAAAAATCTATTTCCTTCAATTGCAAGACTGAAAAACATGTTTTGCAGGTAAAAAAGATTGACAAGTATAAAAAATGTATTTCAACAATTCGCATGGAGATCCATGGTAGACGCCCTCTGCTCCCCAGGGGGCCAAGAGGATTCAAGATAAACAAAGAAGCAAGGATAAAAACTATTTTCTTTAATTAAATAAAACGATTTGCAAGTTAAAAAAAACAAAACATATTTCCTTCAATTAAATTAAAACAATTGCAAAAAATGTATTTAATTAAACAATTTGCACGGATACATTTTTTTTTTTAAATAAAATTTTTTTTTTATTTTCCTCAATTAAATTAGAACATTTGCAAGTATGAAAATCTATTTTCTTCCAATATGACAATTATTGGTACTTTAATTAATTAAATTAATTAATTAATTTAATTTAATGAATTAATTAAAACGATTAGAAAGTTAAAAAAAAATTCTGCAAGTGAAAACTTTTTGCAAGTAAAAAACCCCCAAAGATTTTCTTTAATTAAAACACGATTTGCAAGTTTTATAAAACTATTTTCTTCATGTAAAAATCTACTTTCTTCAATTGCAAGTATGAAAAACAATTTTTATGCAAGTACAAAAAGATTTACAAGTATAAAAAATGTATTTAATTAAGCAATTCGCAAGAATAAAAACAATTTTCTTTAATTAAAAAAAACGATTTGCAAGACGTTTATTCACTAAATTAAAACATTTGCAAGTATGAAAAATACATTTTCTTCCAGTAAAAAACGACTAGAAAGTTTAAAAAAATAAAATTTTCTGTGGTGAAAATAGTTTTTCTGCAGGTGAAAACTCTTTGTAAGTAAAAAAAATGAACCCAAATTTTCTGTCATTAAAAAACGATTTCCAAGTATAAAAAAATATTTTCTTCAGTTAAATTTAAAAAAATTGCAAGTATGAAAAAAACATTTTTGCAAGTAAAAAAAAGATTCACAAGTATAAAAAAATATTTAATTAAAAAAACAATTCACTAGGATAAAAACTATTTTTTTCTTATTAAAAAAACAATTTGGATGTAAAAACAAACAAACCCAAACAATGTTCTACAATAAAAAATAAAAAAAAATGCATGTATGAAAAACAATTCTTCCAATAAAAATCGATCAGAAAGTTAAAAAAATAAAATTGTCTGCAAGTGGAAAAAAAAGACATTCTTCAAGTGAAAATATTTTTTTCTGCAAGTGAAAAATATTTGCAAGTAAAATAAAACTATTTTCTTCAATTAAAAGCGATTTGCAAGTTTAAAAACAACAATTTCCTTCATGTATAAAAACAGCACGTCTGACTGACTGGCAGCTGAAACGCGGCTTCATAAAACTCTAAAACATTTTCACCTGTTTAATGTTCTTTATGATCAATGGAACATCAAAGTTTTGATGTTGCTTGCTAACGTCGTTTATTGAACAGGTATCAGCCTGCAGTCTACACGTATCTCTTATGCGTGACTGCCATCTACTGGTCACACTTATCATTACACAGTGTACCAAATAAAATGAATCCGTACATTAGGGGCACCGCGTTACAAGGCGCACTGTCCATTTTTGAGGTATGAAAAGTAGGGATGTCCGATAATGGCTTTTTTGCCGATATCCGATATTGTCCAACTCTTAATTACCGATACCGATATCAACCGATACCGATATATACAGTCGTGGAATTAACACATTATTATGCCTACTTTGGACAAGCAGGTATGGTGAAGATAAGGTCCTTTTTTAAAAAATGTATAAAATAAAATAAGATAAATACATTAAAAACATTTTCTTGAATAAAAAAGAAAGTAAAACAATATAAAAACAGTTACATAGAAACTAGTAATGAATGAAAATGAGTAAAATTAACTGTTAAAGGTTAGTACTATTAGTGGAGCAGCAGCACGCACAATCATGTGTGCTTACGGACTGTATCCCTTGCAGACTGTATTGATATATATTGATATATAATGTAGGAACCTACCAGAATATTAATAACAGAAAGAAACAACCCTTTTGTGTGAATGAGTGTAAATGGGGGAGGGAGGTTTTTTAGGTTGATGCACTAATTGTAAGTGTATCTTGTGTTTTTTATGTTGAATTAATAAAAAAAAACAAAAAAAAACGATACAGATAATTAAAAAAAACGACACTTATAAATTCCGATATTACATTTTAAAGCATTTCACAGACATCCCTAATGAAAAGGTTTTAAGTGCGCCTTATAGTCCAAAAAATAGGCTAACTTGTTCCATTTTTGAGATATGAAAAGGTTTTAAGTGCGCCTTATGGTCCAAAAAAATACACTAACTTGTTCCATTTTTGAGATATGAAAAGGTTTGAAGTGCGCTTTATGGTCCGAAAAATAGGCTAACTTGTTCCATTTTTGAGATATGAAAAGGTTTCAAGTGCGCCTTATGGTCCGACAAATAAACTAACTTGTTCCATTTTTGAGATATGAAAAGCTTTTAAGTGCGCCTTATGGTCTGAAAAATACGCTAACTTGTTGTTTTTGAGATTTGAAAAGGTTTTAAGTGCGCCTTATGGTCCGAAAGATACACTAAGTTGTTCAATTTTTGAGATATGAAAAGGTTTGAAGTGCGCCTTATGGTCCAAAAAAATACACTAACTTGTTCCATTTTTGAGATATGAAAAGGTTTTAAGTGCGCCTTATGGTCCGAAAAACACGCTAACTTGTTCAATTTCTGAGATATGAAAAGGTTTTAAGTGCGCCTTGTGGTCCGAAAAATACGCTAATTTGTTGTTTTTGAGATATAAAAAGGTTTCAAGTGCACCTTATGGTCCGAAAAATAGGCTAATTTGTTCCATTTTTGAGGTATGAAAAGGTTTGAAGTGCGCCTTATGGTCTGAAAAATACGCTAACTTGTTCCATTTTTGAGATATGAAAAGGTTTTAAGTGCGCCTTATGGTCCGAAAAACACGCTAACTTGTTCAATTTCTGAGATATGAAAAGGTTTTAAGTGCGCCTTGTGGTCCGAAAAATACGCTAATTTGTTGTTTTTGAGATATAAAAAGGTTTCAAGTGCACCTTATGGTCCGCCAAATACACTAACTTGTTCCATTTTTGAGATATGAAAAGGTTTTAAGTGCGCCTTATGGTCTGAAAAATACGCTAACTTGTTGTTTTTGAGATTTGAAAAGGTTTTAAGTGCGCCTTATGGTCCGAAAGATACACTAACTTGTTTCATTTTTGAGATATGGAAAGGTTTTAAGTGCGCCTTATAGTCCAAAAAATAGGCTAACTTGTTCCATTTTTGAGATATGAAAAGGTTTTAAGTGCGCCTTATGGTCCAAAAAAATACACTAACTTGTTCCATTTTTGAGATATGAAAAGGTTTTAAGTGCGCCTTGTGGTCCGAAAAATAGGCTAACTTGTTCCATTTTTGAGATATGAAAAGGTTTCAAGTGCGCCTTATGGTCCGACAAATAAACTAACTTGTTCCATTTTTGAGATATGAAAAGGTTTTAAGTGCGCCTCATGGTCTGAAAAATATGCTAACTTGTTGATTTTGAGATTTGAAAAGGTTTTAAGTGCGCCTTATGGTCCGAAAGATACACTAACTTGTTCCATTTTTGAGATATGAAAAGGTTTGAAGTGTGCCTTATGGTCCGAAAAATAGGCTAATTTGTTCCATTTTTGAGATATAAAAAGGTTTTAAGCGCGCCTTATGGTCCAAAAAACACGCTAACTTGTTCAATTTCTGAGATATGAAAAGGTTTTAAGTGCACCTTATGGTCCGAAAAAATAGGCTAATTTGTTCTATTTTTGAGATATGAAAAGGTTTGAAGTGCGCCTTATGGTCCGAAAAATAAACTAACTTGTTCCATTTTTGAGATATGAAAAGGTTTGAAGTGCGCCTTATGGTCCGACAAATAAACTAACTTGTTCCATTTTTGAGATATGAAAAGGTTTTAAGTGCGCCTTATGGTCTGAAAAATATGCTAACTTGTTGTTTTTGAGATTTGAAAAGGCTTGAAGTGCGCCTTGTGGTCCGAAAAATAGGTTAACTCGTTCCATTTTTGAGATATGAACAGGTTTTAAGTGTGCCTTATGGTCCGACAAATACACTTAACTTTTTCCATTTTTGAGATATGAAAAAGTTTGAAGTGCGCCTTATGGTCTGAAAAATACGCTAACTTGTTGTTTTTGAGACTTGAAAAGGTTTTAAGTGCGCCTTATGGTCCGACAAACACACTAACTTGATCCATTTTTGAGATATGAAAAGGTTTTAAGTGCGCCTTATGGTCTGACAAATACACTAACTTGTTCCATTTTTGAGATGTGAAAAGGTTTTAAGTGCGCCTTATGGTCCGACAAATACACTAACTTTTTCCATTTTTGAGATATGAAAAGGTTTGAAGTGCGCCTTATGGTCCGAAAAATAGGCTAACTTGTTCCATTTTTGAGATATGAAAAGGTTTTAAGTGCGCCTTGTGGTCCGAAAAATAGGCTAACTTGTTCTATTTTTGAGATATGAAAAGGTTTGAAGTGCGCCTTATGGTCTGAAAAATACGCTAACTTGTTGTTTTTGAGATTTGAAAAGGTTTTAAGTGCGCCTTATGGTCCGAAAGATACACTAACTTGTTCCATTTTTGAGATATGAAAAGGTTTTAAGTGCGCCTTATGGCCCGAAAAATACGCTAATTTGTTGTTTTTGAGATATAAAAAGGTTTTAAGTGCGCCTTATGTTCTGGAAAATAGGCTAATTTGTTCCATTTTTGAGGTATGAAAAGGTTTGAAGTGCGCCTTATGGCCCGAAAAATACGCTAATTTGTTGTTTTTGAGATATAAAAAGGTTTTAAGTGCACCTTATGGTCCGGAAAATAGGCTAATTTGTTCCATTTTTGAGGTATGAAAAGGTTTGAAGTGCGCCTTATGGTCCGAAAGATACACTAACTTGTTCCATTT
>NC_084751.1:5639034-5651534 GCF_033978785.1 Entelurus aequoreus
AACTAATACAAAATCCTGTTTTAGTACAATACAATGTGTTATTTTGCACTGAACTATTCCAAAATGTTGTTATAGTACAAAAGAAGGTGTTATTTTGCACTGAACTAATACAAACTCCTGTTTTAGTACAATACAATGTGTTATTTTGCACTGAACTATTACAAAATGTCATTTTAGTACAAAAATGTGTTATTTTGCACTGAACCGTTACAAGATGTTGTTTTAGTACAGAAACAAGGTGTTATTTTGCACTGAACTATTATAAAATGTTGTTTTAGTACAAAACAATGTGTTATTTTGCACTCAACTATTACAAAATGTTGTTTTAGTACAAAACAATGTGTTATTTTGCACTGAACTAATACAAAATCCTGTTTTAGTACAAAACAATGTATTATTTTGCACTGAACTAATACAAAGTGTTGTTTTAGTACAAAACAATGTGTTATTTTGCACTGAACTATTCCAAAATGTTGTTTTAGTACAAAACAGTGTGTCATTTTGCACTGAACTATTTCAAAATGTTGTTTGAGTACAATTGTTTTTGTTATTTTGCACTGAACTATTCCAAAATGTTGTTTTAGTACAAAACAAGGTGTTATTTTGCAATGAACTATTACAAAATGTTGTTGTAGTACAAAACAATGTGTTATTTTGCACTGAACTATTACAAAGTGTTGTGTTAGTACAAAATAATGTGTTATTTTGCAATGAACTATTCCAAAATGTTGTTTTAGTACAAAACAGTGTGTCATTTTGCACTGAACTATTACAAAATGTTCTTTTAGTACAAAACAATGTGTTATTTTGCACTGAATTATTCCAAAATGTTTTAGTACAAAACAATGTATTATTTTACACAGAACTATTCCAAAATATTGTTTTAGTACAAAACAGTGGGTTATTTTGCACTGAAGTATTTCAAAATGTTGTTTTAGTACAAAACAATGTGTTATTTTGCACGGAACTATTCCAAAATGTTGTTTTAGTACAAAGGAGGTGTTATTTTGCACTGAACTAATACAAAATCCTGTTTCAGTACAAAACTATGTGTTATTTTGCCCTGAACTTTTACAAAATGTCGTTTTAGTACAAACGATGTGTTATTTTGCACTGAACTATTACACAATGTTTTTTAGTACAAAACAATGTGTTATTTTGCACTGAACTATTACAAAGTTGTTTTAGTACAAAGCAATGTGTTATTTTGCACTTAACTGCTCCAAAATGTTGTTTTAATACAAATCAAGGTGTTATTTTGCACCAAACTATTTTAAAATGTTGTTTTAGTACAAAACAATGTGTTATTTTACACTGAACTATTCCAAAATGTTGTTTTAGTACAAAAAATGTGTTATTTTGTACTGAACTAATACAAAATCCTGTTTTAGTAAAAAAAACCAATGTGTTATTTGGCACTGAATTATTCCAAAATGTTGTTTTAATACAAAAACAAATTGTTATTTTGCACTGAACTATTACAAAATGTTGTTATTTTGCATTGAATTAAAGCAAAATGTTGCAAAACATTACATTAAAGTTTGATGAAAATGGAAAAAAAAGTCCATAAATTGATTTACTTAGTAAAATACAATTGAGGGCCCCCATTGGAGCCAGGGGCGGCCCCGCAGCGATGACAGCGCCTCCTAGTAGAACTCTTCACAGTAAGAGTCTTGTTTCCATGGCGGCAGTGTTCCGCTGATAAGAACCTTCAGGCTAAAAGATGTCCTGGGAGGGAACCTTCCTGGCGACGTCAGGAGCCTCTTTCTGCTCCACTTTCTACAAAGTACTTTTCATTCTAGCTGTCAAATCTTTCTTTAGTTGACAGATTTCCAACTTAAACCTCTTTTAGGATTCCTGTCTCATCTTTTTTTCATGCTTTTGTTTTGTTGGGTGTACTTGAGTTCCTCGAAAATGAACATTTGTTCTTCTTCTTATTTTTGAGATGTTTCCACAACTTGAAGTGAACGATTGGATGAAGCAGGGGTGTCCTAACTTTTTCCACACTGAAAAATGAAAACATTTTGATTTGTTTCCTTCTCAAGAACAAGAGAATACAGCCAGGAGGGGATTGCGGGTAGTAATTGAAGTATTTTCTTCTCCTTGATGATCTCCATGCTCGTCTCCTGCCTTCTTCACCTTCTCTGGTTGCCAGGTGGCTGTTTCTGCCACTAGCCCCTCCCCTTTGTCTGCAGGTGTGAGTGTTCATGCTAACCTGCGTGCTACGTGGAGCTAACACCCGACTTGTGGGGTTTCCTTCGTGTTGAAGGTCAAGTCAAGGTCTGTCTCCCCTGCAAGAGATTCCTTTCTTATCTTCACTTCACAACATCGCAGTCACAAAAGTGTGGAAGACAAGTCAAATAATCTTTTATTTTTCACCGCTTCAATCTCTACTGTGGACCAACTTTAGGTCTTTTTGTCAAAATAAAGTCAAATATGTATATTGTTAATATTTTATACCCTTTTTGTTCAAGAAAACCTGCCTTTTACAGACTTCTGCATTTCCCCCCCAAACTAAGTGTAATATTTCATATGAAATAATTGGAGCCTTCAATAGATCAATAATTCATAACATTTATTTCAATTCATTATCATGTTTGAGCAATAACAGCTTAAAGAAAATACTTGAATCAACATTTTTTTTTGCACACAATAAAGAAGAAAATATCCCATTAAAATGCTCAGGGACCCAAAAGGGTCCCACTCTTAAAAGTGTTACAAATAAGTCCAAAAAAAGTACAAAAAAAAAAATTGAATCTGGAGATCAACTTTATGTTGATGATTAGATTTTTTTTTTTTAATTTTATTTTTTATTTTTTTATTGTGTTAGTTTCGTTTTATGGCCTTTTTGCCATGAAAATAAATAAATAAAATAATAGCAAAATACGCAATATTCCTCCTCCCCCCCAAAAAAATCTAAGTGTAATATTCAATGTGAAGTAATTGGAGCCTTAAATATGTCAATAATTCGTAACAACTTTGATTTTGATTCTTTATTATTATTATTATTATTATTATTATTTAAAAAGATAATCAAAAAATCCCACTAAAATCCTCAGGCACCCAAAAGGGTCCCACTCTTAAAAGTGTGACAAATAAGTCCAAAAAAACCCCCAAAAAACCAACTTGAATCTGGAGATCAACTTTAGATCCGTTGATGATTAAATTTTTTTTTTTTTATTTTTTTTATTTTTTTTAATTGTGTTAGTTTCGTTTTATGGCCTTTTTGCCATGAAAATAAATAAATAAAATAATAGCAAAATACGCAATATTCCTCCTCCCCCCCAAAAAAATCTAAGTGTAATATTCAATGTGAAGTAATTGGAGCTTTAAATATGTAAATAATTCGTAACAACTTTGATTTTGATTCTTTATTATTATTATTATTTAAAAAGATAATCAAAAAATCCGACTAAAATCCTCAGGGACCCAAAAGGGTCCCACTCTTAAAAGTGTTACAAATAAGTCCAAAATTATTAAAAAAAAACAACTTGAATCTCGAGATCAACTTTAGATCCGTTGATGATTAGTTTATTTTTTATGTTTTTTTTGTTAGTTTCGTTTTATGGCCTTTTTGTCATTGAAAAAAATAAAAAAAATAATAGCAAAATACACAATATTCCTCCCCACCCCCCCACCCCCAAAAGATCTAAGTGTAATATTCAATGTGAAGTAATTGGAGCCTTAAATATGTCAATAATTCATAACAACATTGATTTTGATTATTTATTTTTATTTAAAAAGATAATCAAAAAATCCCACTAAAATCCTCAGGGACCCAAAAGGGTCCCACTCTTAAAAGTGTTACAAATGAGTCCAAAATATATATTTTTTTAAAATTTGAATCTTGAGATCAACTTTAGATCCGTTGATGATTAGTTTATTTTGTATGGTTTTTTTGTTAGTTTCGTTTTATGGCCTTTTTGCCATGAAAATAAATAAATAAAATAATAGCAAAATACGCAATATTCCTCCTCCCCCCCAAAAAGATCTAAGTGTAATATTCAATGTGAAGTAATTGGAGCCTTAAATATGTCAATAATTCGTAACAACTTTGATTTTGATTCTTTATTATTATTATTTAAAAAGATAATCAAAAAATCCCACTCAAATCCTCAGGGACCCAAAAGGGTCCCACTCTTAAAAGTGTTACAAATAAGTCCAAAAACCCCCCCCAAAAAAACCTTGAATCTGGAGATCAACTTTAGATCCGTTGATGATTAGATTTTTATGGGGTTTTTTTGGTGTTAGTTTCGTTTTATGGCCTTTTTGCCATGAAAATAAATAAATAAAATAATAGCAAAATACGCAATATTCCTCCTCCCCCCCAAAAAAATCTAAGTGTAATATTCAATGTGAAATAATTGGAGCCTTAAATATGTCAATAATTCGCAACAACTTTGATTTTGATTCTTTATTATTATTATTTAAAAAGATAATCAAAAAATCCCACTAAAATCCTCAGGGACCCAAAAGGGTACCACTCTTAAAAGTGTTACAAATAAGTCCAAAATGATTTTTAAAAAAACTTGAATCCTGAGATCAACTTTAGATCCGTTGATGATTAGTTTATTTTTCATGTTTTTTGTGTTAGTTTCGTTTTATGGCCTTTTTGTCATTGAAAAAAAAAAAAAAAATGATTGCAAAATACACAATATTCCTCCCCATCCCCCCCAAAAAGATCTAAGTGTATTATTCAATGTGAAGTAATTGGAGCCTTAAATATGTCAATAATTCATAACAACTTTGATTTTGATTCTTTATCATTATTATTTAAAAAGGTAATCAAAAAATCCCACTAAAATCCTCAGGGACCCAAAAGGGTCCCACTCTTAAAAGTGTTACAAATAAGTCCAAAATTATTTAAAAAAAAAACTTGAATCTCGAGATCAACTTTAGATCCGTTGATGATTAGTTTATTATTTTTTTTTTTTTGTTAGTTTCGTTTTATGGCCTTTTTGTCATTTAAAAAAAATAAAAAAATAATAGCAAAATACACAATATTCCTCCCCACTCCCCCCCCCAAAAATCTAAGTGAAATATTAAATGTGAAGTAATTGGAGCCTTAAATATGTCAATAATTCATAACAACATTAATTTTGATTCTTTATTATTTTTTAAAAAGATAGATAAAAAATTCCACTAAAATCCTTAGGGACCCAAAAGGGTCCCACTCTTAAAAGTGTTACAAATGAGTCCAAAATATATTTTTTTAAAAACTTGAATCTTGAGATCAACTTTAGATCCGTTGATGATTAGTTTATTTTTTATGTTTTTTTTTGTTAGTTTCGTTTTATGGCCTTTTTGTCATTGAATTTTTTTTATAATAATAGCAAAATACACAATATTCCCCCCCCCCCCCCCCCCCCCAAAAAAAAGATCTAAGTGTAATATTCAATGTGAAGTAATTGGAGCCTTAAATATGTCAATAATTCATAACAACATTGATTTTGATTCTTTATTTTTATTTAAAAAGATAATCAAAAAATCCCACTAAAATCCTCAGGGACCCAAAAGGGTCCCACTCTTAAAAGTGTTACAAAAAAAGTCCAAAATTATTTAAAAAAAAAACTTGAATCTCGAGATCAACTTTAGATCCGTTGATGATTAGTTTATTTTTTATGTTTTTTGTGTTAGTTTCGTTTTATGGCCTTTTTGTCATTGAAAAAAATAAAAAAATGATAGCAAAATACACAATATTCCTCCCCATCCCCCCCAAAAAAGATCTATGTGTAATATTCAATGTGAAGTAATTGGAGCCTTAAATATGTCAATAATTCGTAACAACTTTGATTTTGATTCTTTATTATTATTATTATTATTATTATTTAAAAAGATAATCAAAAAATCCCACTAAAATCCTCAGGCACCCAAAAGGGTCCCACTCTTAAAAGTGTGACAAATAAGTCCAAAAAAACCCCCAAAAAACCAACTTGAATCTGGAGATCAACTTTAGATCCGTTGATGATTAAATTTTTTTTATTTATTTATTTTTTTTTTTTTTTATTGTGTTAGTTTCGTTTTATGGCCTTTTTGCCATGAAAATAAATAAATAAAATAATAGCAAAATACGCAATATTCCTCCTCCCCCCCAAAAAAATCTAAGTGTAATATTCAATGTGAAGTAATTGGAGCTTTAAATATGTAAATAATTCGTAACAACTTTGATTTTGATTCTTTATTATTATTATTATTTAAAAAGATAATCAAAAAATCCGACTAAAATCCTCAGGGACCCAAAAGGGTCCCACTCTTAAAAGTGTTACAAATAAGTCCAAAATTATTAAAAAAAAACAACTTGAATCTCGAGATCAACTTTAGATCCGTTGATGATTAGTTTATTTTTTATGTTTTTTTTGTTAGTTTCGTTTTATGGCCTTTTTGTCATTGAAAAAAATAAAAAAAATAATAGCAAAATACACAATATTCCTCCCCACCCCCCCACCCCCAAAAGATCTAAGTGTAATATTCAATGTGAAGTAATTGGAGCCTTAAATATGTCAATAATTCATAACAACATTGATTTTGATTATTTATTTTTATTTAAAAAGATAATCAAAAAATCCCACTAAAATCCTCAGGGACCCAAAAGGGTCCCACTCTTAAAAGTGTTACAAATGAGTCCAAAATATATATTTTTTAAAAATTTGAATCTTGAGATCAACTTTAGATCCGTTGATGATTAGTTTATTTTGTATGGTTTTTTTGTTAGTTTCGTTTTATGGCCTTTTTGCCATGAAAATAAATAAATAAAATAATAGCAAAATACGCAATATTCCTCCTCCCCCCCAAAAAGATCTAAGTGTAATATTCAATGTGAAGTAATTGGAGCCTTAAATATGTCAATAATTCGTAACAACTTTGATTTTGATTCTTTATTATTATTATTTAAAAAGATAATCAAAAAATCCCACTCAAATCCTCAGGGACCCAAAAGGGTCCCACTCTTAAAAGTGTTACAAAAAAAGTCCAAAATTATTTTAAAAAAAAACTTGAATCTCGAGATCAACTTTAGATCCGTTGATGATTAGTTTATTTTTTATGTTTTTTGTGTTAGTTTCGTTTTATGGCCTTTTTGTCATTGAAAAAAATAAAAAAATGATAGCAAAATACACAATATTCCTCCCCATCCCCCCCAAAAAAGATCTATGTGTAATATTCAATGTGAAGTAATTGGAGCCTTAAATATGTCAATAATTCATAACAACATTGAGTTTAATTCTTTATTTTTATTTAAAAATATAATCAAAAAATCCCACTAAAATCCTCAGGGACCCAAAAGGGTCCCACTCTTAAAAGTGTTACAAATGAGTCCAAAATATATATTTTTTAAAACTTGAATCTTGAGATCAACTTTAGATCCGTTGATGATTAGTTTATTTTTTATGGTTTTTTTTTGTTAGTTTCGTTTTATGGCCTTTTTGTCATTGAAAATAAATAATAATAATAGCAAAATACACAATATTCCTCCCCATGCCCCCCAAAAAAGATCTAAGTGCAATATTCAATGTGAAGTAATTGGAGCCTTAAATATGTCAATAATTCATAACAACATTGATTTTGATTATTTATTATTATTTTTTAAAGATAGTTAAAAAATCCCACTAAAATCCTCATGGACCCAAAGGGGTCCCACTCTTAAAAGTGTTACAAATGAGTCCAAAATATATTTTTTTAAAAACTTGAATCTTGAGATCAACTTTAGATCCGTTGATGATTAGTTTATTTTTTATGGTTTTTTTGTTTTTTTGTTTTTTTGTTAGTTTCGTTTCATGGCCTTTTTGTCATTGAAAAAAATAAATAATAATAATAGCAAAATACGCAATATTCCTCCCCATCCCCCCCAAAAAAATCTAAGTGTAATATTCAATGTGAAGTAATTGGAGCCTTAAATATGTCAATAATTCATAACAACATTGATTTTGATTATTTATTATTATTTTTTAAAGATAGTTAAAAAATCCCACTAAAATCCTCAGGGACCCAGAAGGGTCCCACTCTTAAAAGTGTTACAAATGAGTCCAAAATATATATTTTTTAAAACTTGAATCTTGAGATCAACTTTAGATCCGTTGATGATTAGTTTATTTTGTATGTTTTTTTTTTTGTTAGTTTCGTTTCATGGCCTTTTTGTCATTGAAAAAATAAATAATAATAATAGCAAAATACGCAATATTCCTCCCCATCCCCCCCCCAAAAAATCTAAGTGTAATATTCAATGTGAAGTAATTGGAGCCTTAAATATGTCAATAATTCATAACAACATTGATTTTGATTATTTATTATTATTTTTTAAAGATAGTTAAAAAATCCCACTAAAATCCTCATGGACCCAAAAGGGTCCCACTCTTAAAAGTGTTACAAATGAGTCCAAAATATATATATTTTTAAACTTGAATCTTGAGATCAACTTTAGATCCATTGATGATTAGTTTATTTTTTATGTTTTTTTTTGTTTTTTTCTTAGTTTCGTTTCATGGCCTTTTTGTCATTGAAAAAAATAAAAATAATAATAGCAAAATACACAATATTCGTCCCCCCCCCCCAAAAAAAATCTAAGTGTAATATTGTGAAGTAATTGGAGCCTTAAATATGTCAATAATTCATAACAACATTGATTTTGATTCTTTATTATTATTTAAAAAGATAATCAAAAATCCCACTAAAATCCTCATGGATCCAGAAGGGTCCCACTCTTAAAAGTGTTACAAATGAGTCCAAAATATATTTTTTTAAAAACTTGAATCTTCAGATCAACTTTAGATCCGTTGATGATTAGTTTATTTTTTATGTTTTTTTGTTTTTTTGTTAGTTTCGTTTCATTGCCTTTTTGTCATTGAAAAAAATATATAATAATAATAGCAAAATACGCAATATTCCTCCCCATCCCCCCCCCAAAAAATCTAAGTGTAATATTCAATGTGAAGTAATTGGAGCCTTAAATATGTCAATAATTCATAACAACATTGATTTTGATTATTTATTATTATTTTTTAAAGATAGTTAAAAAATCCCACTAAAATCCTCAGGGACCCAAAAGGGTCCCACTCTTAAAAGTGTTAAAAACAAATCATACATAATTTTTTTTCAACGCTTTAGTCTCTAAATGTTCCCTTTTTGTCGTAGAAAATGTTTTTCAAATGGCAAACACACACTATATGCAATAGTTCCCCCAAATAATATTTGAAAGTGCAATATTTGATGTGAAGTAAGATCAATAATTCATAACGACATTGATGATTATTTTTTGATGAATGACAGTTTTCAAATGAAAAACTGCCTGCATGGCAGCTTTGTGTCATTAGAATTAGACTTCGACTAACTTTATTGCTCCACCAGGGAAAGTGTTCCACACAGTAGCTCAGTTCCAAAGGATGGAAAGTGTAAGGATGGAAAGGATAATGCAGGTATAAAGTAGACAAAAAATGTACCGTAGTAGCAATATCAAATATAACATATATGTAATATTTACATATTATATATACAGTAAATAATATTTACTGATATATTATATACAATATATAACAATGACCATGTACAATATTACAGTATATGTAAAGAAAAAAGTGAACATTGCAACTTTTTCTCCTCACATTTCACCTGTTTGCTCTTTTATTCCTATTCTTTATATATATTTTTTTATGGTAACTATATTTTTAGAATGGGTCGTTAGAAAATGATTGGCGGGGCCAAATTGGCCCTCGGGTGGCCTGTTCGATTCCCGTGGTTTGTGCACGAGGTCTGCAGGTGAGTCTGGCTTCCTGTCGCACTGCTAGCTCCTCCCACGTTCCGTCCCAGGAGCTTTCCCCTTCACGTCGTCTGCCAGGCTAATTGACGAGCCAACGCTGGCAGCCACGCACATGTTCCAACATGGCCGACTGTGATCCGCTAACACGTCTGAAGCTCCCGAGAGACGTGACCCGGCGCGCGGCGTGTCAGCGCCACGATGGCACATTAGCATATTAGCGTTGTCATAAACAAGCGGAGCAGCATTTCAATGAGCGCCGCATTAAAAATGCATCCGGCAGCCAGGAGGCAGCAAATAGCGAGGCGGGACTTTTTCTGCTTTCAAAGAGAAACTTTCCTCAACTTCACTTGGTCCTCATCCCGTTGTTGACGTCTTCTGAAAGTTTCATCAAAACAACTTTTGGAGTTGTTTTTAAAATCAACAGAGTGAAGCCTCTTGTCGGAAATCCCCCGTCTTTGTCTCTGTGGGTGGAGGCAAGCAGAATTTGAGGCTCGTTACCTAAATGTCGTAGAATTCACACATCCACCGTTGTTTAAAAAAAAATCAGGGCCGATACTGATACCGATTATTAGTAGTCAAGAAGGCCAATAAGTCATATTTGGAGTTATTTAAGTTGTTTAAAGATGAATATTATATGTCAGTAAACATCTGGACAAGCTTGAAGTTGTTTTTTGAACATTATTTTGTAGGAAAGGTGGGACCGGTAGTGACATAATGTTTGATGTTGTATCATCAAAAAACATCAAGCATCTTTTTTACGTGTGTCTACATTTTATTTCTAAATATCTCCTGGGAAAATAGGTCAAAATATGACATTTGTCTACATTACAATAACTCATCTACTCCATTTTATACACGTTCATAACACTTGATGGATTTAATAGTTGTAGTTCTTATTTTTATTTATTTTATTATCTTTACTATCTTTTACTATCTTTTTTTTTTTAATACACTGTAGCACAGGGGTCGGCAACCCGCGGCTCCGGAGCCGCATGCGGCTCCTTGACCACTCTGATGCGGCTCAGCTACATGCATGCCGACCCCCTCGATTTTCCCAGGAGACTTATGGATGTCAGTGTCTCTCATAGACTACTCCCAGGGAAAAATAATCCTATTAACACTCTAATTACTATATAAAGGGCGTGCCCTAATTGCACTGCAGTAATTGTCCTCTGTAGCATTTACTTACAGCATGCCAGGCCAGCCACATGTTGTATGTTGTTATTACTTGCTCACACAGGAGACAGCAAAGCATACTTACTCATCAGCCACACAGCTTACACTGACGGTAGCCGTATCAAACAACTTCAACATTGTTACGTTACAAATATGCGCCACACTGTGAACCCACACCAAAAAAGAATGAAAAACACATTTCTGGAGAACATCCCACTGTAACACAACATAAACACAACACAACCATTACCCAGAATCCCATGCAGTCCTAACTCTTCCGGTCTACATTATACACCCCGCTACCACCAAATCCCCCCACACATCAACCCCCCCCCCCCTCTTCGTGGTTGGTTGAGCGGAAGAGTTAGGGCTGCATGGGATTCTGGGTATTGGTACCGTCAGTGTAAGATGTGTGGCTGCTGAGTTAGTAGCCTTGCTGTCTCTTACGTGAACAAGCTACAGCTGCATTCCACTTGTGGCCGAGCAGGTACACTGATTGGGCAGACTGTAGAGGGCGCCAAATGCAGTGTCATCACGCTCTGATATTCGGGAGTCTCCCGGGAAAAATGAGAGGGTTGGCAAGTGTGACGCAAGCGACATTCATCCAAAACTCGCGGGCTGCACTAACATCCAATTCCCACATTAAAGTGCGTGCCGGTGCGTGTGTCTGAGACCCCTGGTTAACATAGCACAAAGCATGTAAGCTTTGTATGCGGTGTTTTTCATTTTAAATTTTAAAAACATTTTTGTGGCTCCCATTACTTTCTTTAATGTGTGAAACTTGCCAAAATGGCTCTTTGAGTGGTAAAGGTTGCCGACCCCTGCTGTAGCATATATATATATATATATATATATATATATATATATATATATATATATATATATATATATATATATATATATATATATATATATATATATATATTAAAAAAAAAATAAATAGAGCTTATTTTTTAAAATAATTAAAAAAAAAAAAAATATATATATATATATATATATATATATATATATATATATATATATATATATTTTTTTTTTTTTATTTATTTAAAAAAATAAGTTCTTTTTAAAAAAATAAAATAAAAAAATATATATATATTTTTTTAAATAATAAAAAAAAAATATATATATATATATATATATATATATATATATATATATATATATATATATATATATTTAAAAAAAAAAAAAAAAGAGAACTTATTTTTTTAAATAATAAAAAAAATAAAATAAATATATATATATATATATATTTTTTATTTTTTATTTTTTATTTTTTTAATTTTTTTTATTATTTAAAAAAATAAGCTCTATTTAAAAAAAAAAAAAAATATATATATACACATATATATTTATATATATTTCTTTTTTTAAATAATAAAAAAAAAAAAAAAAAAAAAAAAATATATATATATATATATATATATATATATATATATATATATATATATATATATATATATATATATATATATATATATTTTTTTTTTTTAAATTTATTTTATTATTTAAAAAAATAAGTTCTCTTTTTTTTTCTTCTTTATTTTGGTCAACATTTAAAAAAAAAAAAAAA
>NC_084751.1:5656534-5668225 GCF_033978785.1 Entelurus aequoreus
ATGCCATTCCATACCATTCCATATCATACCATACATACCATAAAATACCATACCATACCATACCATACCATACCATACCATACCATACCATACCATTGCATTCCATACCATACCATACCATACCATACCATACCATACCATACCATTCCATACCATACCATACCATATCATACCATACCATACCATACCATACCATACCATACCATACCATATCATACCATACCATACCATACCATACCATACCATACCATACCATTCCATACCATACCATACCATATCATACCATACCATACCATACCATACCATATCATACCATACCATACCATACCATACCATACCATTGCATTCCATACCATACCATACCATACCATACCATACCATACCATACCCTACCATTGCATTCCATACCATACCATACCATACCATACCATACCATTCCATACCATACCATACCATATCATACCATACCATACCATACCATACCATACCATATCATACCATACCATACCATACCATACCATACCATACCATTCCATACCATACCATACCATATCATACCATACCATACCATACCATACCATACCATATCATACCATACCATACCATACCATACCATACCATACCATACCATTGCATTCCATACCATACCATACCATACCATACCATACCATACCATACCATACCATTCCATACCATACCATACCATACCATACCATAACATGCATTGTTTTTTTGGACATTAACTGGGTCGGTACCTGCATGGCTCACAAACAAGACCGAGCCAGAACATGTAGTCTATGGCGCAGGTAAGAAAGTCCAGCGTTTCCAAGGCAACACAGAGCCAGCCGGTCTTGTCTCACCGCACGGCCACAACTCACCAAAGAAACCACAATACCAGTAAACTAAAAAGCTACCTAAGACATCCTCAATCCATCCATCTATTTGTCTACCGCTTGTGTCACAGCGGGGGGCGGAGCTTATTCCAGCTGCACTGGGGCGGGGCTGGCCTCGTCATAAACTGTCACACAGGAAGTACATTTGAAGCTAGCAGGAAGTGTGTTCATCCTAAACATTCATATATATATATATATATATATATATATATATATATATATATATATATATATATATATATATATATATATATACATACACACATGTGTGTTTGTGTATATGTATATTTATTAGTATATATGTATATGTATATATGTATATATATATATATATATGTATATATGTATATGTATATATGTATATGTATATGTGTATATGCATACATGTATGTATGTATATATATATGTATATACGTATATATGTATATGTGTATATGCATACATGTATATATGTATATATATATATGTATATACGTATATATGTATATGTATATGTGTATATGCATACATGTATATATGTATATACATATGTATATATATGTATATGTACATGTGTATATGTATATATGTATATGTATATATGTCCATCCATCCATCCATTTTCTACCGCTTATTCCCTTCGGGGTCGCGGGGGGCGCTGGAGCCTATCTCAGCTACAATCGGGCGGAAGGCGGGGTACACCCTGGACAAGTCGCCACCTCATCGCAGGGCCATGTATATATGTATATGTATGTATGTATATAAATGTATATATGTACAGTATATGTATATATGTATATGTGCATATGTATATATGTATATGTATATATGTATATGTATATATGTATATATGTATATGTATATATGTATATATGTATATGTATATATGTATATATGTATATGTATATATGTATATATGTATATGTATATATGTATATATGTATATATGTACAGTATATGTATATATGTATATGTGCATATGTATATATGTATATGTATACATGTATATGTATATATGTATATATGTATATATGTATATATGTATATGTGCATATGTATATGTATATATGTATATGTATATATGTATATGTGTATATGTATATATGTATATATGTATATGTATATATGTATATATGTATATATGTACAGTATATGTATATGTGCATATGTATATATATATACCTTGTTATGATAGCCTTGTTCTATTCAGTTTTGTTTGGTTTGAATGATTACCTTATTCTTTTTCAGTTTGTTTGGTTTGGATGATTGCCTTGTTCTTTTTCAGTTTGTTTGGTTTGAGTGATTGCCTTATTTTTTCAGTTTTTGTTTTGTTTATTTATTTTTTGTTCAACTTATCTTGCTTGTTTATTCTTTTCATTGATTGTTTGTTCTATCAATTTCTATGAGTGTGTGCACTGGGTAGGGGTACAAACTTGTAGTTTTTAGGCAACAATAACTTTTCTTGTCAACTGGGTCATACATGTCCTGTAGCCTTTTTTACTACTCTAGAGTCTACGCCCCTGGTGGGTGGGTGCGTGTGGGTGTGGGTGCCTGTGTGTGCATATGTGATATATTGTTTTGTATTGATTTGTTGCATTGGATGTTCTAATGCACTACCGGCAAAGAAATACCAAGAAAATGTTTCTTTTGTGCGAAGGGGCAGGAAATATAAGATTTTCTTCATCCTGTTCCTTTTCGACATGGCTGTGTATTGAATGCAGTAAGGTATGTGAGATTGTTGAAATGTTGTCGAAATGTACACATCCAAGTACGAAATAAATAAATAATTGAATTGAAAAAAAATATGTATATATGTATATGTATATATGTATATATGTAAATGTGCATATGTATATATGTATATGTATATATGTATATGTATATATGTATATATGTATATGTATATATGTATATATGTACAGTATATGTATAAATGTATATGTGTATATGTATATGTATATATGTATATGTGTATATGTATATATGTATATGTATATGTATATATGTATATGTATATATGTATATGTATATGTATATATGTATATATGTGTATATGTATATATGTATATATGTATATATGTGTATATGTATATATGTATATATGTATGCATATATGTATATTTGTGTATAACCATCAGACTTTATAATGCACATTTGTAGATACTGTAATGTTATGTCATTTTATTTATTATTTTTTCTTACTTTTGTTGACTCACTTTTACTCTTTTTTTAATTCCATCTTTGGCTAATAATGTTTGCTTCTTCTCCTGATGACGGCCAATCTTTCCTGCCACGGTGAAATAGAGCGTGATGAAGCAAATAGATATTAGTGAGGTGAGGTCAGGGTTCTTGTCGGTGGGAATGTTGTGGCTGGCCTCCCATGAAGAGGGTGAAATGGAGCTGAGTTCATGTTTCTATGAATGTGGCACAAATGAACTCCACCTGCCGGAGTGGATGGCGGACATAAAAGCGTCACATTGGCCGAGTCATGTGACCAGCCAGCTTTGTGTGGCCGTCTTTTCAGCCACGGCACATTCAGCAGCTCACAATGCAGCGCCCTCGCCTCAAAACTGCCTCCTACGTGGTCGGCATGGCGACCTGACGGCCTCTCGGGAACAACATGGGGGTGTCCTAACTTTTTCCTCTGAGGGCCACAGACTCCAAAAACATATTTCTATATCTATTATTCATATTTTTTTCATTTTCAAAACCAATACAATACAATATTTATGAATTTGTTTGAAAGCTTTAGGGCTCCCCTCAAGTTCTGTTCCATGGTCTTGGAAGGCTCTCAGTCAGAACATTTTAAAAATAAGTCATATATGTATATATATATTTATATTTGTCAACGCTTACATCTCGATTTATCTGTCATTATAAAGTTTTCATTTTTTATAATGACAGTTTCAAAAAAAATCCCACTAAAATCCTCATGGATCCAAAAGGGTCCCACTTATAAAAGTGTTAAAAATAGGCCACACATGATTAATATTATATATTTCTAAAATGTCATTGTAGAATTCATCAGATACTTTTTAGATCGACTTATTGATTATAAGTTTTTGTATTTCCCCCCCCAGTTTTTTGATTTGGTTTGTATCATGCCCTTGTCATGGAAAACTATTTATTTTCTAAACTAAATATTTTCCCTAAAATATATTTCAAAGTGTAATATTTAATGTGAAGTAATTGGAGCCGTAGCTAAATCAATAAATCATATTAATGAACAATGTCATTTAAAAAAAATAAAATCGCACTAAAACTCTTAGGGATCCAAAAGGGTCCCACTTCAAAAAGTGTTAAAAATAGGCCACACATTTTTAATATTATGTATTTTTTTAAATGTCATTATTTAATTCATTAGATAAATTTTAGATTTAAGTTTTTGTATTTTTTTCTCCAGTTTTTTTGGTTTTGTTTGTTTTATGTCCTTTAATGAAAAACTTAGTTTTTATAGCATATAAAATATGCAATATTTCCCCAAACAAATCATTCAAAGTGTAATATTTAATGTGAAGTAATTGGAGCTGTATATAGGTCAATAAATTATAATAATGAACAATGACATTTAAAAAAAAAAAAGATCCCACTAAAATTCTCAAGGGTCCCACTCATAAAAGTGTTAAAATAGGCCAAACATTATTAATATTATATATATTTTTTACATTTCATTGCTTAATTCATTAGATGAATTTAAGATCTATTCATCAATTATTTTTTTTAGTATTTTTTTAATGTTTTATGTTTTTTGTTTGCTTTATGTCCTTTTTATGGAAAACTTAGTTTTTGTGGCAAATAAAATACACAATATTTTCTCCAAAATGTATTCCAAAGTGGAATATTAAATGTGAAGTAATTGGAGCCGTAATTAGATCAATAATTTACAATCATGAACAATAGCATTTAAAAAAAATTAAATCGCACTAAAACTCTTAGGGATCCAAAAGGGCCCCACTTAAAAAAGTGTTAAAAATAGGCCACACATTTTTCATATTATGTATTTTTTTAAATGTCATTATTTAATTCATTAGATACATTTTAGATTTAGCCGTTGATGATAAGTTTTTGTATTTTTTTCCTCCGTTTTTTTGGTTTTGTTTGTTTTATGTCCTTTAATGAAAAACTTAGTTTTTATAGCATATAAAATATGCAATATTTCCCCCAAAAAATATTTCCAAGTGGAATATTTAATGTGAAGTAATTGGAGCTGTATATAGGTTAATAAATTATAATAATGAACAATGACATTTAAAACAAAAAAATCCCACTAAAATTCTCAAGGGTCCCACTTATAAAAGTGTTAAAATAGGCCAAACATTTTTAATATTATATATATTTTTTTACATTTCATTGCTTAATTCATTAGATGAATTTAAGATCTATTCATTAATTATATTTTTTGTATTTTTTTAAATGTTTTTTGTTTGTTTTATGCTCTTTTCATTGAAAACTTAGTTTTTATAGCATATAAACTACACAATATTTTCCCCAATATATATTCCAAAGTGGAATATTTAATGTGAAGTAATTGGAGCCGTAGCTAAATCAATAAATCATATTTATGAACAATGTCATTTAAAAAAAATAAAATCGCACTAAAACTCTTAGGGATCCAAAAGGGTCCCACTTAAAAAAGTGTTAAAAATAGGCCACACATTTTTAATATTATGTATTTTTTTAAATGTCATTATTTAATTCATTAGATACATTTTAGATTTAGCCGTTGATGATAAGTTTTTGTATTTTTTTCCTCAGTTTTTTTGGTTTTGTTTGTTTTATGTCCTTTAATGAAAAACTTAGTTTTTATAGCATATAAAATATGCAATATTACCCCCAAAAAATATTTCAAAGTGTAATATTTAATGTGAAGTAATTGGAGCTGTATATAGGTCAATAAATTATAATAATGAACAATGACATTTAAAACAAAAAAATCCCACTAAAATTCTCAAGGGTCCCACTCATAAAAGTGTTAAAATAGGCCAAACATTTTTAATATTATATATATTTTTTTACATTTCATTGCTTAATTCATTAGATGAATTTAAGATCTATTCATCAATTATTTTTTTTGTATTTTTTTTAAAATGTTTTATGTTTTTTGTTTGTTTTATGCTCTTTTCATTGAAAACTTAGTTTTTATAGCATATAAACTACACAATATTTTCCCCAATATATATTCCAAAGTGTAATATTTAATGTGAATTAATTGGAGCTGTAGTTAGGTCAATAAATCATAGTTATGAACAATGTCAGCTAAAAAAAAAAATCCCACTAAAATGTTCAGGGATCCAAAAATGTCCCACTTATAAAAGTGTTAAAAATAGGCCACACAATTTTAATATGATATCTTTTTTTAATTTAACTGCTTAATTCATTAGATGAATTTTAGATCCATCCCTTGATTATAGGTTTTTGTATTTTTTTAAAAATGTTTTTTGGTTTTGTTTGTTTTATGTCCTTAAATAGAAAACTTTGCTTTTTATGGCAAATAAAATATGCAATATTTCCCCAAAATATATTTCAAAATGGAATATTTAATGTGAAGTAATTGGAGCTGTAATTAGGTCAATAAAACATGATGATGAACAATGACATTAAAAAAAATCTCACTAAAATTCTTAAGGATCCAAAAGGGTCCTACTTAGTGTGTTAAAATAGGCCATACATTTTTAGTATTGTATATTTTTTTACATTTCATTGCTTAATTTATTAGATTAATTTTAGATCTATCCGTCAATTATAAGTTTTTGTATTTAAAAAAAAAAAGTTTTATGTTTTTTGTTTGTTTTATGTCCTTTTCATGGAAAACTTAGTTTTTGTGGCAAATAAAATACACAATATTTTCTCCAAAATGTATTCCAAAGTGGAATATTAAATGTGAAGTAATTGGAGCCGTAATTAAATCAATAATTTATA
Source organism: Entelurus aequoreus (assembly GCF_033978785.1). NCBI lineage: Eukaryota > Metazoa > Chordata > Actinopteri > Syngnathiformes > Syngnathidae > Entelurus > Entelurus aequoreus. Next base: position 5,663,326 of record NC_084751.1, read on the forward strand.
ATCATGAACAATAGCATTTAAAAAAAATAAAATCGCACTAAAATTCTTAGGAATCCAAAAGGGTCCCACTTATAAAAGTGTTGAAAATAGGCCACACATTTTTAATATTATATATTTTTTTACATTTCATTGCATAATTCCTTAGATACATTTTAGATATATCGGTCAATTATATGTTTTTGTATTTTTAAAACATGTTTATTGGTTTTGTTTGTTTTATTTCATTTAATGGAAAACTTAGTTTTTATAGCATATAAAATATGCAATATTTTCCCCAAAAATATATTTCAAAGTGGAATATTTAATGTGTAGTAATTGGAGCCGTACACAGGTCAATATTGATTTTGATTCATTATTATTTTTTGATATATATATATATATATATGATATATTTTTTAAATTTCATTGCTTAATTAATTAGATTAATTTTAGATCTATCCGTCAATTATAAGTTTTTGTTTAAAAAAAAAAAAGGTTTATGTTTTTTCTTTGTTTTATGCCCTTTTCATGGAAAACTTAGTTTTTGTGGCAAATAAAATACACAATATTTTTCGATTCATATGAAAAAAATTAAAAATAAAATTGCCCTAAAAATTCTATGGATCATGAAAGTGTTAAAAATAATTCATACATTATTATTACAATTTATTTTTTACTTCCAATGCTTAAATCATTAGATCAGTTTCTGATATAACAGGCTTTTAATATTATTTTTATGTCTTTTGGTTTGTTTTGTTTAACACACAAAATATGCATTTTAGTTTTATATTTCCCGGTGGAATATTTGGTGTGAAGGAATTGTCGCCTTGAATATGTCAATAATTCATAACATTGATTTGACTTCATAATCATATTTTGAGCAATGACAATTTTAGAGAAAAAAAACCCAGCTTTGTGTTCTTTTAGTGAACATTGCAACTTTTTTATTTTTTACATTTGACCATTGTGCTCTTTTATTCCACTCTTTATGTTTTTTTAAACAATATTTTTAGAATGTGTTAAAAAATGAGGTGCGGCCAGAAAACGCCCCCCCCCCAGCCGTACTTTGGACCCCCCCTTCCCTAAAGCAAGACTAATGAGACTGCGTGTTGTCTAATTGTAATATTCATGACATATGCCATGAGAAAGAAGTCAATGTTTTATTCAGAAGGATTAGTTTTATTCTGAAGGACTCGCACATACAAAATGTACCAACACGGCGAGAACGAGAAGGTCTCCGTTTGAAGGTCTGAGCCAGACGTGTCCGAGGTTTTATCCTCCGTGATGAGAGTGGCCGTCGCCATGGAGACCAGCATCTCCCCTTCTTGACTAATGGCGGGCCAGAAGTGCCACTTGAGAAGAGAGTTGCAGACGAGATGAAAGCGCGTGAAGCGGCGATCAGGCCTTTTAGGTCGGGTTCAGGAAGGTCAGAGGTCAACTCTTGTTGCTACCAAAAAATGTCCCAATATTGAAATCATGCACACGGAAGACGTCCTCTGCAGTGGACCAGAAGAGGCCAACAAATGAGACTCCTTCATCCAGCTGGCCAGATGCCGCGTCGGCCATTTTTCTCATAACGAGTGCTTCCTGGCTCACGGCGTTCTTTTGTCAGCCAGGAAATGAAAGCAAGATTTCCTCTGGTCTCCTCATGCTCACCACTCTTCTTCTTCTTCTTCTTCAACTGCTCTACAAAGCAAACATGTTATTACTCATTTATTCTCTGGCGGCCCGTCATGACCTCTGACCACAGGTGTCCTCCTCCGGTCTCTCCGTGCGGACTCCGGTATGGCGGTCTCTTGCGCAAACATGGCCAAGGCTACACCCCCGAGACCCATCCAAAAGCTCCCAAAAAATCTCCAAAAAGCAGCGCAGTGCTACCCTTTGTTGTGTCAATATATAAGAATTTAGTTCAATAGTATACATAATTATGTACATATATACTGTATGTATATATCCTTAGGTCAGGAAAAAACACCCGGAGGCTGTTTCATCCCCCGATGACATACAGTATATATACACCGCCTGGTCCTCCCTCCGCCCTCCCATGACTTTGGACTTTTTCGGTTTTTGTTTTCTCTGGGACCTCTGGAAACCGTCCCTTAAAGGGGGGGGGGGGGGGGGTGGTACTGTCATAATACATTCCCCGGGTCATATTTTGTTTAGTTTGGTATTTCCTTAGTTGTTGGTTAGTAGGGATGAAATAGTCCAGCAAGTAGACAGAGCCCTGACTGTTGTTGTCGCATCTTAAAAGGGTCTAATTAGCATGTTTTTCTACATGTAAACACTTCCTGGTGGTCTACAAAACATGTCATGCTGGTTCTTTGCTCAAAAAGTGCCATATTTGTACATGTTTTACAGACCACCTTCACTTTTTGCCTCCTTATTTCTGCGGTCTTACAAACCCCGTTTCCATATGAGTTGGGGATTTGTGTTGGATGTAAATATAAATGGAATAAAATGATTTGCAAATCCTTTTCAAGCCATATTCAGTTGAATATGCTACAAAGACAACATATTTGATGTTCAAACTCATAAACTTTATTTTTTTTGCAAACAATAATTAACTTAGAATTTCATGGCTGCAACACGTGCCAAAGTAGTTGGGAAAGGGTGTTGTGTGTGTGTTTGTGTGTGTGTGTGTGTGTGTGCCCTCTGCCCGCTGTGAAATAAGTCTGCTCTGGCATGTTTTTCCAGAAAAGTCGGGTCTCATCACAATTAAACCTTGCTGTGGTGCGAAGCCTGCTTGCTTTGTGGGTTCTTCCACACTTGTGAGCGCCATCATGTAGTCCTCGCCAAGTCTTAGTCACAGCAAGTCCCTCCTTCTTTCCACGCCGGCCCGTCGTCTTGGCAACCAGAGGTGTTTGTACACGGAGGCTGCGCGGCACATGATATTCTGGGGCGGTGTAAAAATGTACGGCAACTGAAAACGGCGTCACAAAAGTGTAAAAAGGCCAATTGATGGGTTTGGTCAGCACATCATCTCAGAGTACTTCATCGCCACCCAAGCACATCACCGCTTGCATCCTGCTTGTGGAAGATTAGTCGTCCATCTTTACGACGTGCCGCTCAAGGGATGAACGAGCGTGTCAGCGCTGATGGATGGAGCGAATTATCATGTGCACTAAACGCCTTGAAGGCAGACTTCTTCTCCTTTTTCATGCCTTTTACTCGCAGGAAGCTCTCTTTACTCACAGGAAGCTCTCTTTACTCGCAGGAAGCTCTCTTTACTCGCAGGAAGCTCTCTTTACTCGCAGGAAGCTCTCTTTCCAAACAAGGACGGACATCTTGGCTCACATCCATCAACCAATCGGAGCTTGTTGTCCTCTTCACCTCAGAGGTCCCTCGAACGCTGGCAACATCGCCACTTCTTTCCTAGTCCTGGGCCCAAAAATCCATCCATCCATCCATCTTCTTCCGCTTATCCGAGGTTAGGTCACGGGGGCAGCAGCCTAAGCAGAGAAGCCCAGACTTCCCTCTCCCCAGCCACTTGGTCCAGCTCCTCCCGGGGGATCCCGAGGCGTTCCCAGGCCAGCCGGGAGACATAGTCTTCCCAACGTGTCCTGGGTCTTCCCCGTGGCCTCCTACCGGTCGGACGTGCCCTAAACACCTCCTTAGGGAGGCGTTCGGGTGGCATCCTGACCAGATGCCCGAACCACCTCATCTGGCTCCTCTCCATGTGGAGGAGCAGCGGCTTTACTTTGAGCTCCCCCCGGATGACAGAGCTTCTCACCCTATCTCTAAGGGAGAGACCCAAACTCATTTGGGCCGCTTGTACCCGTGATCTTGTCCTTTCGGTCATAACCCAAAGCTCATGACCATAGCTGAGGATGGGAACGTAGATCGACCGCTAAATTGAGAGCTTTGCCTTCCGGCTCAGCTCCTTCTTCACCACAACGGATCGATACAGCGTCCGCATTACTGAAGACGCCGCACCGATCCGCCTGTCCATCTCACCATCCACTCTTCCCTCACTCGTGAACAAGACTCCGAGGTACTTGAACTCCTCCACTTGGGGCAAGATCTCCTCCCCAACCTGGAGATGGCACTCCACCCTTTCCCGGGCGAGAACCATGGACTGGGACTTGGAGGTGCTGATTCTCATCCCAGTCGCCTCACACTCGACTGCGAACCGATCCAGTGAGAGCTGAAGATCCTGGCCAGATGAAGCCATCAGAGCCACATCATCTGCAAAAAGCAGAGACCTAATCCTGCAGCCACCAAACCGGCCCCCAAAATCATGTCTGCTAATAAAATCACCCCCACTTTAGCTCCAAAATGTGGGCGGGCCTTAATCAGCGTGCTGACCTCGCCTACAGACAGTGTCCATAGTAGCGGCGTTGTATAACAACAGTTATTTTTACTAGTAACAAAAATACTAGTAAAATGTGTACGATAGGTGTTAAAATAATGATGTGTAAGTTATCACACAACTCTTATGCTTAAAGGCTGTTGCTATAGTTATTAGCAATTGTGCTGAAGTTTTCTATCTGTGCAAAGGGACAACTTGCAATCCAAGATTGTTAGTCGTCTGGTATCAGTGTTTGTGTCCTGCTGACTGCAAAGGGCAAACATCGAGTACCTTGACGCAGACAAAGCAGAGACAGGGCGATATCACAAGAGTCAGCACATTTTCATTTCTGAATAATCATGTATTGTGTCTAACTGGGTCTGCTGAGATGACCCCCCTTCCTTCAGCAGCAGCCTCAGTGATGTAACCAGGTACCTCTCGAATAAATAGTGGAGCACGAGGACTATGCAGGTTGGAACTGTACCTGAGTGTGGAGCCCAATACGTCTCTCCTCATTGAGCAAAATGGAACTCTGTCTCTGCATGATTCCTTGCTTCTTGTCTGTTTAATAGATGTCATCAGTGTTGGAACTTGACAATAGGAACGATGAACAATAAGTCAGTGATTGAAGTG